>NW_016820246.1:992672-1023838 GCF_001698545.2 Rhinopithecus bieti | reverse complement strand
TTTTCCTGTTGTTTGCTACATCATGTGAACTTGTTATAAAATGTAAATAAGAATGATCTGTGCTTTCTTAGAAAGATCCTTCATGCACAGACCTTGGTCTATATACAGATTACAGAGGACATTGCTTAAGAAGGTATAGAATCATTGAAAGTATGCATTACATTGTCAGCAAAATAAAACAAAATAAACAAGCAATACTAACTGGTAGAAGTCATAGGGGAGTCTGTTGTTTGGGTAAAAGTGTCCTATAGAATTAAAGAGAAAAATTTGAAAGATATAAAAATCCTGTTATTTGAAATAAAAATCTCTGTTAGGAACAGCATATATTTCTTTTCACAGGCTTTATTGTATCAAATGAATTTATCTCTTGCTCCATATCTTCAATTATACATTGAAGTCATATTTAATAAATTATTATAAATTAATGTAATGCTTATGATTATTATAAATTATTCAATTTTAAGTGTTCTGAAGTCAATATTATAAAATAAATAATCTGTAGAGAATGAAACTTGTATTTTCATACAAATTGCCAAACAGACTTACCAAACCAGCTGAAAAGTTTCAACAATAATTTTCTCCCATGTAAGATGTTTCCATATCACAAACACCTCAAGTTCTCTCTAGGTGACATCTATTTAATTCTGTATAGTTACACATCAATGCATCTGCAAGATTTAAAGCCGACATAGATTTCAAGAGACATATTTCATCTACTTAATATCACGAATTAATAACATGGTGCTAAGCTCAGTATGATTTCATTAAATAAAAGCATGGTTAAATGTATTTTTTTCTGTAACTTTATCAACTACACCAATAGCAAGGACTTAATGGGAGCCATTAGCAATCATGTCACTCTTTCCTTTAATTCATTTGCTCTTGTAACCTGTCCTATTTGTAGTTATTTTGACTTATTTCCCTGACACTTGGGAAATAACTTTAGTTAGACCCAGGAACATTTCATAGATTACTTCATTTGAGTGAAGGCATCTTTATTTTCAAAATTTACATTCTGGATTACAACTCTGCTTTGATTTATTCAATAAATTTTCACA
Source organism: Rhinopithecus bieti (assembly GCF_001698545.2). Classification (NCBI taxonomy): domain Eukaryota; kingdom Metazoa; phylum Chordata; class Mammalia; order Primates; family Cercopithecidae; genus Rhinopithecus; species Rhinopithecus bieti. The sequence continues at coordinate 1,022,780 of NW_016820246.1, read as the reverse complement.
TCACTATTCTATCTCTGAAATATCTCCAATGTGTTTGTCTTTTTCATCTTCACAATGCCACTGAAGTTCAGGCTCTTAGATTTCTGAATTAAACTTCTAGGGTGAGTTTCTAATCAATTATCCTTTCTTGAGAATATTTGTCCCCCAAAATGAAAATTATCTTCACAACTTATACATGCTACCATTTACTCTCATCTAAAAAAATTATTCAACAACTTTCACTTGCTGCATGAGAAAGTACAGAATTTTAGCTACACTTAAATTATCTTTCCAATTGTGTTTCCTACCTTTTTGAAAGTACACTTTTTATCCCAATCTACTGTTTGATTACGATATAATTTATAAATGAAAATTGCATACATTTATCTTGTACAACTGTTACAGTGTAGATATTGGTCCCTCCAACAGCAAGTTGAAATTTGATCCTCATTATTGGAGGTGGGGTCTAGTGAGAGGTATTTGGGTCATGGAGGAAGATCCCTCATGAATGGCTTGGGTGCCATTCTCAGGGTAGTGAGTGAGTTCTCACTCCATTAGCTCCTGAGAGAGACGCCTGTTAAAAAGAACCTGGGCCAGGCGCAGTAACTCATGGCTGTAATCCTAACACTTTGGAAGGCCGAGGTGGGTGGATCACTTAAGGTCAGGAGTTCAAGACCAGCCTGGCCAAGATGGTGAAACCCCAACCCTACTAAAATACAAAAATTAGCCGGGCATGAGGGCAGGTGCCTGTAATCCCAGCTACTCAGGAGGCTGAGAGAGGAGAATCGCTTGAACCTGGGAGATGGTGGTTGCAGTGAGCAGAGATTGCACCACTGCACTCCATCCTGGGTGGCTGAGCAAGGCTCCGTCTCAAAAAGAAAAACAACCTGGCACCTGCCCCTGACTCTCTTGCCTCCTCTTGGTCCACATGATATCTACTCCTGCCAGCTTCTCTTTACCTACTGCTGTAAGTGGAAGCAGCCCGAGGCCCTAACCAGATGCTGATGCTGGTGCCATGATTCTTGTACAACTGCAGAATCATGAGCCAGATAAACCTTTAAAATTACCCAGCCTCAGGTATTCCTTCATAGGAACATACAAACAAAGACAACAAAATTATGTTTGGTACATGTAAATATTGTGAGATGGTTAAATCAACTTAACTAATATATTTATTACCTGAAACACTTATTATTTTTGCAGTGAGAGCTTTAAGATATATTCCCATAGTGATTTTCAAATATACAATATGTTATTATTAACTATAGTCACCATACTAAGTGACTAAGTACAGCTTAGTCGTTCTATTTAATTAAAACCGTACTTTTTTCAGTACTACTACTGAAGTTTCGTGGATTTACTTCTCAATCATGTAACTGAAAGACTGAGATGAAAAGCTGCCATTTTGGTGCAGCAGCTTTTTGCTGGATAAAGCTGGCCGGGCGCGGTGGTTCAAGCCTGTAATCCCAGCACTTTGGAGGCCGAGCGGCGCGGATCACAAGGTCAGGAGATCGAGATCCATCCTGGATAACACGGTGAACCCCGTCTCTCTAAATGGCATTATAACTTTCGCGGTCGACTTTTCCGGAGTAGAGAGGGGTTTCACCGTGTTTTAGCCAGGGATGGGTCTCGGTGTTCTCCGGCAGCGCTTTCGCCGTGATCGCACCTCGGTCCGGCCTCTCGCGAGAGGCGGGCTGCATATGGAATGGCGGGCACTCGGGAGGCGGAGTCTTGCGTGAGCTGAGATCGGACCACTGCACTCCAGCTCTGAGGCGATCAGAGCGACGCCACTCCGTCTCAAAAAAATAAAAAAAAAAAACAAAAGTATAGTATAATAAAGCTTACTGTCTTATAACCGGCAATATACAGAAGAAGCATCTATCATTCGTACCCCCATTCCCACCAAATGGTGACAATTCCACTTTCTTAAAGTATATTTTTTATAGAAACGTGTTATATATTTAATCAGAGCAGTAATTGCATTAAATTATGTTAGAATTAGGATAATTTCTAAGATATCATGAGCTCTAAGTCATTGTATAAGAATCACTGCATTGGTACTAAATACAATTTATTTGGAATTCAAACATAGCAGAACATTTATTCAGTCTTAAATACATGTCGTGTCCAGTAGAAAACAAATATGTATATAATTACTTCACAAAAACAAAAGCAAAATTTCCCAACAACCCTCTATAACTCTCTTTCCCGCCAAAGTGTTGTGCCACATAGCATCAATTCCTGTCACTCTGCACACTGTCATTCTACTGTCCTGTTGCCATTATTCTTTCATTTTCTCTCTCTTTCCCATTCATATGGGCCCATACACCTGCCTCTACCCCGTCCCAGTTCCTCTTTACTCGAGTCCCAGTTACCTTTCCAGTCTCATTGACATTCCTCTTTAACTACCATACTTGCTACTTACGGAGTAATCTTTCAATATTGTCACATTCCTATTATAAATTGAGAGTGTTAAATATTCTTTGTTTTCTCCTTTTTTTACTTGTTTTTCAGGAATATGAAGTCTTGGAATTATTTACACATATTAGGATGTAAAAGCCAATAGAATTTGAACAACTGCAAATATAAATGAGAAAGATTTTTAAAAAAGATAAAAGAAGATCCCAGAGGAAAATGAAGGAGAAAGAATCATGTACTATGATGAAAAATTAGCTTTAAAAGCAGGGCAGAATGTATGGTCATATTGACTTTCACACAGAAAGGAAGGGGAAAAGCTCACGTAAGATATTCATGATTGCTTTAGGGAGACAGAAAGACCTGTGTTCTCTCAGGATTGGAGAAAAGAGTAGTAGAATTTGTTGACTTGTAACAAACCAACTAGAAGTGTATTAATAAAATTATTGCAATGATGCCATAAACGCTCATTCCACATTTGATAGGCCAATTTGTCCTGAACAAACTAAATATGCCCTTCTCGTAGCAAAGACGACGGTGAAAAGAGCTGATTATATGATAGGCACCAAAAAGGAAGACAAGTAAAGGGCAGGGAGGCACGGTAGCCCGGGAGTCTAGGGAGGAGAGGTAAAATAGCAGAAGCAAAACAATGACTACAAAAAGCATTATTGTCAAAGATAAAGTTCAATAAACCTGAAGAATCATTATGAGAAGAAGAGGAAAATCACGATTTTAAGCTTGACATTGAAGAGTTTCTGCTGGGTCATGAGAGCTTGTTGTGGCTTACGTATAATTGGCTGACAGAGTAGGGAGGAGTCATTGAAGTCAAAGAGAATGAAGAGATGTACATATTAAGGAGAATATACTATGCCTGTTAACATACCAACAATGAATGGTGGCAATTTTAATTCCTCCCCAGTGAGGCTGGAAGAAACATTTGTGGGCTCCAGACAGCCACAGACAACATTCCATTCAGAAAACTTACATATTTAGTGTGTATACAAGTTTTTTTGTGGCATGTACCCATGTTAAATTTGATTTCTCTTTTTTATTTGTATATTCTCCTTACTGTGATAGCTCAATCCACTTTGGTTTCCCTGTACCATATGTAATCTAATTTTCCTATCCCTTGGCAGCCTGTAGGTAGTGATGGAAATACATTTACTATATATATTTGTCAGAGTTCAGTTTCAAAGCGTTGGTGCCTCTTTAGAAAATGTAGGCATAGAGTGATTCCCGAGGGTATAAATTAGATTACAGAATCATGAGAAAGGCTAAGAGGCAGATTCATGGATGAGCTCACAGAAAGCATACTACCAACACCACATGAGGAAATCGGACAGAAATGTCACTGTTGTTCCTGTCACCATCTCCAATCCTCAGCTTGGGAAAACAAAATCACTGCTGTTGGCCTCGTCACTAGACCAGTTCTGCCTCACATTTCACTTCTTATTTCACTGTATTTAATTTCAGAATCAAAATCAAATTTACAAATTCAGGGACACAGAAATCCAGGAAAGGCGGCCAGGCGCAGTGGCTCACGTCTGTAATCCCAGCACTTTGGGAGGCCGAGGTGGGCAGATCACCTGAGGTCAGTTAAATACCACCCTTCCCAACATGGAGAAACTCCGTCTCTACTAAAAATACAAAAAGTAGCCGGGCATGGTGGCAGGTGCCTGTAATCCCAGCTACTCAGTACATACCCATGCATAAAAGTCTTTATGGTAACAAAGCTTTGCAGTAAAGAAAGTTCAAAGAAATTCAATTGCTCCTATTTTGGGGTCCCTGAAAAGAATTTTCAGACACCTTTTTGTAGGGTCCAGCAGAGAAACATAATAGTCGGTTTTCATATGGTTAGGGTAGAGATAGAGGTTGATGATAGTACTATACTGCACTCAGCATCAGTACCTTATTTGTACATCTAAGGTATTTCTGCTGACTTCAAGCGCATTATACTTGGCTACTTCTTGCCTTTGAATGGCTGCTCCAGCAGTCATATTAGAGTGTGTGTGTATGTGTGTTTGGGTCTATGTATGTATGTGTGTGTGTGTATATATATATATATCCATATGTGTGTGTGTATATATATCCTTATATACTTACATTTGTTTATAAATACTCAGAGTACTTATATATGTGAATTTATACACAGAGAATTTATATATATGCATACTCTATATAGGTATAAACTTTATATACTTACAAAAGTATAAAGAACCCTGAAGCATTAAAAATATAAAAATTAAGTCTAAATATATACTTAACATATTTTAGTGCTAAAGTATAAAAGTGTGATATACACTTTATTTAAATGATATATTGTAAAGTTTAGATATTTAAACTGCAACTTTAGGGACATAGCAATTGAGAAAAGGTACTATTTAGCATTCCAATCTGCCTCTAATACATATAAACTTTTTTTATGTATAACTTCATAAATCTTTTATACATATTTATATATATAAACATTATATAAACTTTATGTATATAAATATTTTATGTATTTATATATACACACATATATATACATATATACAAAGTTCTGTCAAACCTACTCTATCTGTGTGCCAGACATCAATAGAAATGTGATTTAGCAATGTGATTTATTGATGGTTTACGCCTGTAATCCCAGCACTTTGGGAGGGTGAGGAGGGTGGATCACGAGGTCAAGAGATCGAGACCATCCTGGCCAACATGGTGAAACCCCATCTCTACTAAAAATACAAACATTAACTGGGCATGGTGGCACATGCCTGTAGAGTCAGCTAGTCAGGAGGCTGAGGCAGGAGAATCGCTTAAACCTGGGAGGCATAGGTTGCAGTGAGCCAAGATTGCAACACTGCACTCCAGCCTGGCGACAGAGCAAGACTCTGTCAAAAACCAAACCAAACCAAAAAAGCAAAACAAAACAAAACAAAAAAACAGAAATGTTATTTCTATGTAATATCAAACGAAGACCCCAAATAGACATGACATGTAGTTACCTTTGTCCTAAGTATTCCATTCCTTTGTTCCTTTCAGATGAACCCTATCAACTTTGTAAAGCAGGTTTTCAGCATCCTTTTATTTATGCTCCTTGTTTTTCTGTTGTTTGTTTGTTTTTGTGTTTGTTTGTTTGTTTTAGTCTTTTGCTAAACTTGAACCAAAAAGAAACCTTGTGGTCATCAGGCTGGACAAAGGAAAGGCAGGTTAAAGAGCTGTAGCACTGAGGAAACTGTGAACACTGAGGGAATGCCAAACTTGGGGACACAGGAGGTAATCTATGTATTCAGGAGTCCTAATATCCAGGAGACAAGTTCAGTTTAGCTCTATTACTAACTTGGCATCCTTAAAAGAAAAGTAAACAAAAGTATAGAAATCAAAAAGGAAACTTTCTTCTCATAGGGGATGTTAGAATGTGTGTTCTGTGTTCCTTTTGTTTTTCTTTATTAGGCAAAGAAGCAATTAAGCAGGTGAGAAACAACCCCATGGAAACATGGAAAGTGGAGAAAATCTGTCTAAAACATCTGTTTAAAAACTCTGAAGTGGGAAGATTAGAGGTTGATAAAAAGAAATATCCTCTGCAATAGGTTGAACACCTGCTCACGGAATCCCCTAATGCTCTGGGCTGTGTGATGTTCTCCAAACCATGGCTGAGTCTGTCAATCAGGAAATCATTTAAATGAGGCCAAAACGCCTTGTGGCAAAACAACAGTAATAAAACTTCGGGGACCAAAGAACTCTGGATCATGGAAGATGTAAATACAGATGAAAAGCACAGATTTTCATTTATGTTTATTGCAGTCATGACTTGGGTATTCCTTGACTTGTTAATTTATTTTCAACAGAAAACACAGATTTTATTTTTCCATTGAGACTTTTTTGTTCCCTTCCTCTCTTGCACTTTTTATGAGAATTTATTCGTAGGTTTATAAACATAAACTATAAAAGTATTATTTTCTTCATGCTATGATCATTTTCAGCTCTTTCTATAATTTTGGCCTGCTGACACACTGTATCATTATTATTTCAAACAAAGTAGCTATGGCAGAAAAAAATATTCGGCTTTTAAAATTTATTTATATTTTAAAATCATTATATGAGTTTTAAAGACAACTTACAAATTTAAATTTCCAGGGTTCAATATTTCTTTTGGCAAATTGTTTATTTAAAAAAATTATGTTTGCTGGCAGTTTTACTTATTTATGTTTTCCATTTTAGAATAAGTGATAATTTGAATTTTTATGACTGCCACTTTGGAGTAAATATAAATACAATTTTTTTTTCTGCTTCAACTTTTATTTCAGGTTCAAGAGCTACATGTGTGGATTTGCTACATGAGTAAATCGCGTGTCACTGAAGTTTGGTGCACAAGTAATTTAAATTGTACATCAAATGAAATTATATTGAAATATCTTTCCATACCGATGTTTTGTTATATATGTTCAGAATATACTTTTTTGGTTGTCAGACACACTTGGTAAATTCCTAAGTTAGGCAAAAAACAGCCAAAAAAGTTAGTAATATAAAGGTTTAAAAAGAGTTGTAATGTAAAATTATATTTGTTGAATTTCATATTTGATTGTCTTAGAATAATGTGTACCATCGTTGTTATTGCTTACAAAAGATGAGTATACATTTAAATAAATTTTATTTAAATAGATAGAATTTAGAGTTTATATTTTAGATATAAAAAGGCCATTATAGAAAATAGCAAAATTATTTTCATTTAAGCATAAATTATTTCAAGTTGTCTTAGTTGTTTCAGTGGATGCAACATTGGTTGTTTTAGTGAGTGTAAGACTATTATCTTTTGGTTTTCAGTGGCCCTATATTTATACTTCCTATTTGGAGTACAGAAAAATTGTCTTAAACCAGCGCCTTTCCTTTTCCAGCCTGATGACCACAAATTTTCTTTTATTTCTAGCAACAGACTAAAACAAAACAGGGAGTATAAACATAGGGATGCTAAAAACCTGAAAAGCAAAAGATAATAGTCTTACGTTTTTTAAAATTTGAACGGTGTGCATTTATTTAAATCTCCAAGATTCTTAGCAATGCTTGTTAATAATGTCTTATATCACAATAGAAGGAGTTATGTTCTCCCTAAATAGTTAGGTGCCTCAGTGACATAAATGTGGTAATGAGTCTGCTGTCAGCTAATACAACACACACTGAACCTGATGTCAGAATCATTGTGTTCTGGTCACGTCTCTGCTTTAGATTTCTCTGAATCTTATTTCATCAGCAGCAAAAGTGAAAGATTAAAGTGAAGTCTGGTTTTACATCATGTCAATTTTATATGTATTTATTTCCTTCAAGTTGCTCATTCTAGACCATGTCCTGTCATGTGTATTCAAAATGAGCCCACAGATAATATGCAGAAAGCCACATTAGTTACTAAATCATAAAGGAATCAAAGCCTCAGTATATATATAATATAATATATAATATAAAACTCTGGAGGGTTTGGATAAACCATGGGGCATGGGAAGAAGCTGTACTGGCCTATGCCTGCAGTTGATGGTGGCTGACAATTCTGCCATACTCGTGAGGAACATTCCAGTGTAAGTTTATGAGCTCATTGGACTGCTACGTGACATACCTTCTGCTCAGCTCTGTCCTCTCTTCATCCCGACTTATATTCCAGGAATCTTGCTAGGACCTACTTCCTGCCTCAATGCAGTCATCTTCTCAAGATATCATGTATCAAGTTTTGATATAAAAGGCTCCTCCTAGGTAAGAAGGGAGACCTGGATTGTGTGTACTCTTAAGGACCTTTCCATTCATTGGCATTGCAGCTGGTAGCCAGGTAAGCAGAATTATGCTTCTGATTGTGTGTACCTTTACTACACAAGAAAATCTCATGAAATGTCAGACGTTTTATAGTAAGAATAGTGGGAGATGGGAAACTTTTTATCACCATCTTTGTTTTACCTCTTTAAAAACTCGAAGTGACAAAATAGAAGTTCAGCCCCTGCTACTTTTTGGTTTCTTCATGAGTCTGGGACTATGACAGTGGCTTATTCTCTAGTAAAATCCTTAATTAGATTAAAAAATAAAATGTAATGATATAATTTATTGTATATGTTTACATACTCTCCTCAACTATTAGAATGTCTCTAATATTTACATAACTCTTTCAAAGTGGGTATTATTAAGTCAGTTGATGCTCAGATAAATGAAGTCATCAGACCTTGTTTGCAAAGCGAGTTGGTTGCAAAACTAATTGGTCACAAAGCTAGTTGGTTGCAAAGCTAGTTAGTGGCAAAGTATTACCACCCGGTTCTTCTTATGTATAATTTGTGTGTGTGTGTGTGTGTGTGTGTGTGTTTTTTCTGCCACCTGTTACTCATTCAAATAAGAGAAAATCTTGGCTAAAGTAGTTCTTCCTGAAGCAGATTCATTAAAGAGCACCCCACTAAGCAGAGTGCTGATGGTGAGTACCCTCTCTGAATCACATGAAGCCATCCCACTAAACTTCTTACAACCAGTCCCATCAGAGCCCTTCTGTCTGCAAGGTAACCTCGAATTCTAGAAGTCTTGCTTTGCTTCCTGGAAAAGGAATGGGGACCAGGAGCTTCTCTTCTACTTACAGATATACAACTAAAGTCAAGTCATTTCATCTGTCTGGACTCAAGAGTTCTTACGTGCATGATACAGGGAATGAGCTGGATTTTCAGTAGAATTGCTTTCCCTTCTATATGTCTGTGCTAGGTCTCTTCAGAGCACCATGAGCCGTGATCAAATAATTGTGTTTGAGTTTCTCCTCACATCCATTTATCTTATGTCTTTGCTTCTTCAAGGTGTCTTCTCTAGATTTAGGGTCTATTTTCTTTCATACTAGATTACAATCAATACCAGAGTGTAAAATCCTATTAAAGTTGATGTGGCAAAGTTGTGGAGGGAATCGGAAATACTGAAGGAGGGACTATTTGCATAGTCAGATATAGTTATTTTTAAAAAGTTACTGTTTATCTAATTTAACTTAAAATAAACTTATCTCTTGTTTAGACTAAACTAGAGGTTTTGGCCAGTAGGAAAGATGACAGTACCAAGATTTAATATAAATAACAGAGTAGATTAGGAAATAAAATGTCCACAAATTATTTTTAAAGGAAGAATCACGAGTGGGTCAAGCTTGAAGGTATATATAAAATCAACAGTCACTTTTGACATTTTAACAATTCACCTGTGGTCTTTTCTCTAGAAATCTGAGGAAGTATGGTGCAGGGAAGTACAGGGAGCTCAGTGTAGTAACGTGTTCAGGCTCTGGAATTCAGAAGTGGCATTCTTCAGATGAAGAATTCAGGGTTTCTTATTTTAGGGCTGCAGTAACAAATTATCACACACTGGGTGGCTTAAAACAAGAGAAAAATATTATCTTATAGTTCTGGAGGTCAGAGTTCCAAATCAAGGCATGATTCGGGCCAAACTCCCTCTAAATCAGGGGTCCCTGACACCGGGACTTAGACAAGTAGGCTGGTATTGGACTGTTGCCTATTAGGAACTGGGCCTCACAGAAGGAGGTAAGCAGTGGGCAAGAGAGGATGACCGCCTGAGCTCCACCTCCTGTCAGATCAGCAGGTGCATTAGATTCTCATAGGAGCATGAACCCTATTGTGAACTGAGCATGTGAGGGATCTAGGTTGCACACTCCTTATGATCTAATGCCTGATCATCTGAGGTAGAACAATTTCATCCCCAAGCCCTCCACCCCCCACTTCTTCCACGAAACCAGTCCCTGGTGACAAAAAGGGTGGGGACCACTGTTCTAAAGGCTTTAGAGGAGAATTCTTCCTTGCTTTTTCTGGTTTTTGGTGGTGCTGATCAGTCCTTATCTGGTAGCTGCATAACTCCAACTCTGCTTCCACTTTCACAAAACCTTCCCCTCCTTCTTTCTGTGTGTCTCTTCTCTTTTTAAGAACACATTGCATTTAGGATATATGTGCATTATCCAGAAGAATTTCATTTTGAGATTCTTAATTTAATTATATCAACAAAAATAATTTTCCCAAATCAGCTCACATTCACAGGTTTTGGAGATTAGGACATAGATTTTTTTTAGTCTACGGTCTTAGTTTTCTTAGGCTGTCTTAATAAAGTATCACAGGTGAGTGACTTAAGAGGAATGCCTTCTGTCCTCCTTCTGGAAACTAGAAATTAGACTGAATTTCTTCAGAAATTAGAGTTGGTTTCTTCTGAGCTCGCTTTCCTTGGCTTTTAAATGGCTGTCTTCTCCCTGTGTTTTCACATGGTCTTCCCTCATTGTCTGTTTGTACATTTCCTCTTTTTAAAAGGACATCAGTCAAATCAGTTTAGGGCCAACTCTATTGGCCTTATACTAATTTAATTACCTGTTTAAAGTGTCTGTCTTCTAATCCAGTCACATTCTGAAGTAGTGGGCATTACAACATTAACACATACATTCGGTGGAAAACTGAACTCAACCTGCGACAGTCACCCTCCAAATACAGAGCCTAATGAAACATCCTTGCTACTTTATTTTCTATTTAAATGACTTAGCAGACATTTATGAAGAGCTGAATGAGATAGGGTAAGAATAATGTATACTTGTGTTAGAGGGATTCTGCAAAGATGGGGTAAGAGATTTAGTGTGAGTGCAAGCTCTATCAGAAGAGGAAATCCTCTCTCCGTTGAACTTTAGAGCTGTTTTCATGCATGGTATATTACAGGTGCTCAATAAATACTTGTTGAAGAATGAATGAGAGATGTGCCTAACAAAAATTGATGCTTCATAAATAAAAACAACATGTGGGATACAGCTGAACCTGTTTCTTTATATTCACTATACCAGCTAACTAGCTGGAGGCTATATAACATAAGGAAAAAGGTACCTGTGTGGATTAGGCAAGAAATATAAGACGTGACACTCCCCAAAGTATCTCTTTATATAATTCATCAGCGATCGTTTTGGGTAAGTGCATTCTTTTCTTATGTTACAAATTATTTTTAAATGGCTCACCCAATAACTTATTTATATTTATGTCAACAGTTTTATAAAGTGAATGCAAATATGGGGTCAATTTCAGTGGATATGGAAAGGGAAGAAGAATGAATATGGTTTCCAACTATTTCTTTTTTTCATCATTGTTAGAATTACTTTATCAATTTTGCTTCTCCACAGAATCCATAGACGTTACCTCCAGAATCTCATATAGAATTTGTTGTGATGGTATCAACAAATAATTTAATATTCTTCCTGTGTCATATGTAAGATGAATAAAGTCATAAAGACCAACATTTCCTATAAAAGGGGATACATTGCTATGGAAGTAAGGGTTCACAAAGCTTAACTTACACATATGGAAAAAGAATTGCAAGATGATATATTTTGGGAGGAATAAACCAAGACAGGCCTATCCGAATGCCATTTTGAATTAAATGCCAGGATCTGGGTAACAGTTGGTCTTATCGACTTCTTTGGATGGACAGCTTTCTAAGTACATAGAAAAATCGTTATTTATATATCCGTCTAGATATGATCATTAATTCCACCAAGTGAAACTTATGAGACATTCTGAAATCATTTCTTCATTTATTGGTAATTATTTAATGAGCATTCACAACATGTTTAGAGATGAAATATGCTACAGAGAAACAGATCACTGCCACCTTCACAGGTTTCCCTGTGTCACGGGATCCTCAGGGTGTGGCTTCACCAGGCAGAAACCTCGGTGGCTGGTGGCACCTATGTTTGTGTTTCACTTGCACGTGCTGAGCTTGTTCTGTCCACTTGGTCGGGCAGGCTGCGCTCAGCTTGTGCTACCTGCCCGGATCCCACGCCTGCAAAGGGCGAGCCAGGCACAGAGTGCCTCTCTGAGGGCGTGTGAGTGAGTGAGTGTGGGATCCAGCCGCTGTGCACAGCCAGCCGGGCCAGCTGTGGTGGCATGGGCNAAACCTCGGTGGCTGGTGGCACCTATGTTTGTGTTTCACTTGCACGTGCTGAGCTTGTTCTGTCCACTTGGTCGGGCAGGCTGCGCTCAGCTTGTGCTACCTGCCCGGATCCCACGCCTGCAAAGGGCGAGCCAGGCACAGAGTGCCTCTCTGAGGGCGTGTGAGTGAGTGAGTGTGGGATCCAGCCGCTGTGCACAGCCAGCCGGGCCAGCTGTGGTGGCATGGGCAGCTCCAGGCACTGGCGCAGGTGCTGGCTCTGTGTGAGGCTGCGGCTGGACCAGACGTACTGCAAGCAGCTTCCACTGTGGGCACCAATGTCGGGACAAGGGAACATGGTGACACCCAAACGTTCAGGCACTAGGAAGAGCGGAGCCCCAGAGGGTGCTGCAGTGTGTCACAGCCCTGGATTGGGGCATCCCGAGGTTTGGGCTCCCAGAGGGTAAGAGCTCCTCTCTCCTTGCAGTCCACAATGTGGCAGGCGGGGTGAAGTTTTAGTCCCATTTGTGTTAACGGCTCTTTCACTTCCGCCGTTTGGAGGGGCCCAAGTTCCTGCCTCATATCCAGGAAGAATGAGGTATGCAGACAACTGGAGGGTGAGCAAGGCAGAAAGCAGCTTCACTGAGCAGCACAATAGCTCTCAGGAGACCTGAAGTGGGAGGCTCCTTTCCACAGGAAGGTCATCCCAATTGGTGTTAGTCTGGCTGGGTCTGGGGTTTTAATGTGCTCAGAATGTAGATTGTGTGTACTGTTTGGTCCCTGGGCAGCCAGGGAGGACCTGAAGAAAGCACCATTTGATTGATAGTGGTCATCAATGAAGTCCTGACTCTGAGCTACACACTTGGCCCAGAACTAGCAGTCCCGCCGCCAGACTTCAGGCTGTCTCTGGCCTGAAGGTGTGTGATTTCACTGGGGACTTTCTCATTCCTGCCTAGGAACCTGTCTGCCTTTAACATGCTTACATGGCAGCCAGGCTGTCCATGCCAAGAGGCGCTTGCAGTTCTGTACTGAGCCACCCTCAGCACTCCCAGCTCCCCTCCCATGCTCATGTGCTCCTGAAGTCCAGAGGGGGCTAAGGCGGCGGCGGGTGGGTGTATCAGAACCATCCTGAGCACGTGCACACCCAGCTGGGTTCCAACAGTGTCCAGGCTCAGCCACAACTTAGCTCTGACCCAGAGCGGGTGCTGGGAGAGGGTAGAGGCCAGGGAGTGGGAGCAGGCACTTTCCAGCATGCAGGGGTTAGGGGCTTCCTGGGCCCCTGACAGTGCAGGGATGCCCGGGTCTGGAGCCGAGCTGGGCAACTGCAGCTGTGCCCAGGAGCTCAGGGCTCCCCCTCAGCCACCTCAGTAGGGGGCAGGGCTCTCACCTGTCCCCAGCCCCCATGGGCTCCACAGAGCACATAGGTCCAGCCACGCATCCACCACTGCAGCTAGTGTCCCATATTTTTTATTTTAATTTATTGTTTGTTCCTTTTAATGTGCTTCACATTTTTAAAATACTCTTTACTTCTCTCTGGTTTGCCTCCTCCACTTGACAAACTCAAAGTGAGGATTTTGTTTTATTCACCACTAGCCACATAAAGCATAGCAAAATGCTCATTACAAATAATGTTTAAGTGATTAATTAAACTAACGAACATATGAAATTTGAAAGTTCACTGCGTTTTCTCCCTTCTTTAAGCTTGTTATACTCAACTAAAGGTTCAGAATACTCTGTTTTTTAAAAAAATATTGTGCAATATTTATGTGAGTAGGGAAAAACAGTTACAGATTTAGACGGAGTTGAAAAGTCATTGTTTAGGGAGAATGGAAGTGTGCATTAATTCACTTATTAAGTCCTCACTAATCTGCAGGGAGACATGCTAGATTCTAGGTAAAGTGACTTCCTGTCATAAAATGACCCCTAATTAATGGGGGAAGATTGGCATCTAAACAAACAACTCCAAGACGTGTTACTCTGTTGCATGAGTAAGAACAAGGGGAAGACTCTCAGGATAAGAGAGAAATGTTTTTGCAGGGATGACCTTTAGTTTTGATCATTAATATGGAGCAAACATTGTAGTTGTGGAAAAAAAAGAGAAAGCACTCTCTAGAAAGACAAAGAGTGAAAGGGCATAGTGCTGTTAGGAATGCTAAAGAGTTAGATGTAACACTCATGGCGTGTGCGGGGTACGTGAGGACAAATGGGGGCAAGGAACGGGCAATTTCTGGTCCTCCATTGCATTGAAGTTGTTGATGTACTGTTTTCCATCTTCACCAAGATTATAATACATAGAGATGATTTAGGTGAAAGCTAGTGAAATTTAAATTAGAATTTCAAGGAAGATGTTAGACTTTCCATCACTGATAATCTTGCAGACCATAGCAACTGGCCTGTTGTTATGGTCTAGATCAGTCTGATAATGGAGAAATAGAAGAGATATTATCAGGGTCATTTTGTTTCTTCTGAATATAATGTCTTGTGAGGAAATAACTGTTTTTGTAACTTAATATGTAAAACTTGAGGTTGAGATTACACCTGCAGAAATGGGAATTTTGAAAACTGAAATTCTTACTACAAATGTTTTTATGTAGTTCTCATTTATGTATAAGTTTATAATTTACTGATTACAGCCCCAAGATAAAGCTTTATTTGGAACAAATATAAATATTCACTTCGTTTGTCTCCTTTTACATGGTAGGTAAAATCACTGAAATTTCAGAGATAGGCAAATTGTTTCTGTAATACCGTAAAAGATAAAATGTTACCATTTCTGTCAAGACTTTTAAACCTTACACTGATTTCTGGTTAATAAATCATTTAATTTATCATGTATTAAAAAAATCTTTTTGATAGGTAAGGATCACCATGAAGATAACTTAAATATTTCCAATTTACTACTTGGAGAAACACCCTGAAGGCTGAGAGAAAAATGTAGTATTTAATATCACAAAACGCTAAGTTGGTAGAAATAAGCAGAGGCAATGAAGAGGGGAGCTGGGACCTCTGAGACTGCACCTGTAGGCTTGCATTTCAAATGCCGAAATCTGGAGGCAGAGCCATGATCTTTATAAGGTATCTTAGTATCTTAGTTCATTCAGACTGACTGCTATAACAAAATACCATAAACGGAGTGGCTAGCAAACAGTTGAAATTTATTTCTCACAGTTTTGGAGGCTTGGAAATCCAAGATCAAGGTGCTGGCAGATTTGGTGTCTGGTAGGGCCGGATTCTGGTTGAGAAATGATGTATTCTGCCCGTGTCCTCATACGGTAAAAGGGGCAGGGCAAGTGTTTTCTGTTTCTTTGCTTTTTTTTGTTGTTGTTGTTTGTTTTTGACAGTGTATTGCTCTCTTGCCCAGGGTAGAGTACAGTGGCGTGATCTCGGCTCACTGCAAGCTCCACTTCCCAGGTTCAAGTGATTCTCCCGCCTCAGCCTCCCGAATAGCTGGGATTACAGGCGTGCATCATCAAGTCCAGCTAATTTCTGCATTTTTAGGAGAAACGGGTTTTTGCCATGTTGGCCAGGCTGGTCTTGAACTCCTAGCCTGAAGAGATCTGCCTGCCTAGGCCTCCCAAAGTGCTGGGATTACAAGCATGAGCTACCACGCCTGGCCAGGAGGACACTAATTCTATTCATGAGAGCTTCATCCTGATAGTATTATCACTCCCCAAAGGCCCCACCTCTTAATACCAGCACATTGGTAATTCAACATATAAACTGGGTGGACACAGATGTTCAGAGCAGAGCACAAGGTGACAGTGCTTCTAATTCACTGAGATTATCAATGCCATGCATAATGTGATCATGTTTTGTATTCTTCACACGGCTATTCTCATGATCATATTCTCCACTATTACATTATACTTTCCTCAAATCTCACACATATCTAGCAATGGGAAATGAACCTTATAGTGGAAAAGTCTACGAGGCCTTCTTTCTCCTGCACATTTAGCCATCGAAATTATTCCCTCATCTTAATCTTTCTGAGTCAGTTTTCTCAAGACACTCTATCTTTGTTTTCTTAATATGCATGCTAAGAAAATAGTTAGCATTTCTGTCTTTAAAGTTATTCCCAAGAGATGTGAAAGGAATTAAAATGAGGGCTCTGTTTACAGGCAATCAATTGGGCCCATGTACTGTTTGGGGTCCCCAGCCTTATATCCTTTTAGGCCTGGCCCTATCTTAACTTAAATATTCATTCTCCCTTAAAAGTACCAGACCTCACCACTATGCAATATATCCATGTAACAAAACTGCACTCTTACCGCTTAAATTTATACATTTTTTAAAGTTCTCATTTTGTTTATTACTATCTCTCTTTCAACATTCTCTAGACTTTGCGCACTCTAGTATTCCTTGAATTGCTTGCATTTTCCTTCTTTTTTTTTTTATTTTAAATTATGCTTTAAGTTCTGGGGTACATGGACACAATGTGCAGTTTTGTTACAAAGATATACACATGCCATGGTAGTTTGCTGCACCCATCAGTCCATCACCTATATTAGGTATTTCTCCTAATGCTATCCCTCCCCTAGACCCCATCCACTGACAATCCCCAGTGAGTGATGTGCCCCTCCCTGTGTCTAGGAACTCTCATTTTTTCTTAAGAGTTTCATGTCTATATAAACCCACACACCTCTGTGCACACATTTCCCTTTCCACACTTTCTATCTTTCTTTTATCATTCAATTTCTCATAGCTGAATTTCTCAAAAGATACTCACTATCTCTCTTTTTTACCATCCATGAGCTTCTTAGTCCTCATCGTAGTTCATCTGATTCTTGCATAAAAACAAAACAAAACAAAAGACAGTGACACAAACTGAAATTTAGTTCACTCCATGTGTCTGTGGCAGTTTTCTGACTTCATTTCAAATTCACTGTCTTCTTTACATGTCCTTGCGCTTGTATTACTGTTCTCATGCTAGACTGCTGACCACTGGAGGTGGCAGCAATGGTACCTTACCTTCATATTCTTAAGAGAAAGCATTTAAACATGATTTTATCTCTGTTAGGTTTCTTCTACCTCTCCTCTTCCTTTGAGGACAGCGCCACATTAAGGCTTTGGAGGCTCAAGCCTAAGCTTCTGTAATTCTATAATCATATAACAATTATTTCTGAGTACTGTATAACACAAACAACGCCATGACAAAATTAATTATTGCACCAATATACTTTCTTGCTCAGTTTATCTGTGTTGACTCATCTTCTCGACCAAAAAGCTCCATCAGTAGAAATCTGAAAGATAGATTTTGCAACTGCAGGTGCCTCTATGATAGTATTATATTAACAACGGTCTACTCTGGGTCATCTATATCCTCATGTATTTATTTGTTCCAACAGAAGACAGTGTACATGTCAATTTTCTTGCTCTGAGGTGAAATGTGAGGAGCACATACACACACACAAATCAAGGCCTTAAACAAGATCGAGATAGTCCAGTGGCTTCCAGAGAGGAAATTTGTGCTACTTCCTCTCTGGTTTGGGTGACCAGGAGCACTAACAACTAAGAACAATTTTTATATCATCTTCTTCTGTCTTTAAAACAAATTCTTGCTTTTGAAACTTGATTAGAAAGAGCTTGTTTCCAGTCGACATTCTAGATATATAAATTTTACAGTGGTATCAATACACTAATTTATTCTTACAGAGAAACCAATTAACTAAGGCCTATTTTTCATTGTGACCCAAACCACCTTGCAGGCAGAGAGCTGTGTAGCTGGCTAGCATACTGAAGATAAGTTATTTTGTTATTGCTACTAAGTCCCTGTGGAAGATAAGGTTTTGTTTGTTGGAAAATGCTCTAAGATACTTGTTATAAGTGAAACATAAAAAAATACTTAGCAGATATTAGAAAAAGCCATGCCACTCTTATCTTTTGTTCTTTAAATGGCTCAAAATAGGATACACACACACACACACACACACACACACACACACATTGTACTTTTAGCATAAAATAAATATGCCTTTCTAAAGACTTGTTTAGAGCAGTTTCAGGTTTACAGCAAAATTGAGAGCAAGATACAGAGATTTCCCATAAACCTCTTACCTCCACACATGCATAGTCGCAGCAATTATCAATATCCCCAACCAGAGTGGAATATGTTACAACTGATGAACTTATATTAACCATTATTGCCACGCAGAGTCCATAGTTCACCTTCAAGTTCACTCTTTGTGTTGTATGTCCTATGAGATTACACAAACGTGTATTAACATGTTTCTACCATTTTGTTATTCTACACAGTATTTTCACATATTTCCTCTATGCTTCACCTATTCATTCCTCCCTCTCTGCAAATCCCTGACTGTTTTACTCTCTCCATGGTTTTTGCCTTGTCCAGGATGTCATATACAGTCATCTCTTGGTTTGCATGGGGGAATGGTTCCAGGACACAGCTTGTTTACCAAAATCTGTGCATACTAAAGCATCACTTGAATATTGCATTTTCTATCTGCGTTTGCTTGAAAATGAATTCTTTGTCTAAGTGGACGCACGCAGTTTAAATCCATGCCATGTTGTTCAAAGGTCAGCTGTAGGTGGAATCATATCATATGTAACTTTTTCAGATTGACTTTTTTCACTTAATAGTAACCATTTAAGTTTTCCCCATGTCTTTTCATGGCTTAATAGCTTATTTCTTTTTAGCATTGCCTAACATTTTATTGCCTAAATATATCACAGCTTATTTCTCTATTTACCTACTGAAGAGCATCTTGGTTGCTTCCAAGTTTGGCAGTTATGAACAAAGCTGCTATAAACATCCATGTGCAGCTTTTGAGTGGACATATGTTTTTAACCTCTTTGGGTAAATATAAAGGAGTATGATTGCTGGAATGTGTGGTAAGGGTATGTTTAGTTATTTAAGAGGAAGCCGAACTGTCTTCAAAATAGCTCTACCATTTTCCATTCTATAAGCAATAAATGAGAACTACTGTTGTTCCACACCTTGCCAGCGTTTGGCTGGATTTTGGCTATTCTAATAGGTAGGTATTGGAATCTCCTTGTTTAAATCTGCATTTCCCTGATGCCATATGATGTACAGCATGTTTTTCTATGTTTGTTTGCCATCTGTATATATCTTTTGATGATATATATAGATATAGATAGATATAGATAGATAGATATAGATATGTACATATATGTATGTGGGTCTTTGGCCTAGTTTAATAAAATTGTTTCTTTTCTTATTGAATTTCCAGAGCATGTTATACATTTTGGAAAACAGTACTTTATCAGATATGTATTTAAAATATTTCCCTTATTCTGTGACTTGTCTATTTATTATCTTGATGGTTTCTTTCTCAGAGCAGAGTTTGTTTTTAATTTTAATGATGTCCCTCTTATCAATTGTTTTTTCATGGAGTGTGCCTACGGTGTCATATCTAAAATGTCATCACAAAACAGGAAGTCATTATCGATTTTTCTCCTGTGTTATCTTCTAGAGTTTTATTGTTTTGTTTTGTTTTGTTTTGTTTTGTTTTGAAACGGAGTCTGGCTCTGTGGCCCAGGCTGGAGTGAGCGGCGCCATCTTGGCTCCCTGCAAGCTCCGCCCCCCGGGTTCCCGCCATTCTCCTGCCTCAGCCTCCCGAGGAGCTGGGACCACAGGCGCCGCCACCTCGCCCGGCTAGTTTTGTATTTTAGTAGAGACGGGGTTTCACCGTGTTAGCCAGGATGGTCTCGATCTCCTGACCTCGTGATCTGCCCGTCTCGGCCTCCCAAAGTGCTGGGATTGCAGGCGTGAGCCACCGCGCCCGGCGAGTTTTATAGTTTTACATTTTATTTTTAGGCGTGCGATCCGTTTTTTTTTTTTTTTTTTTTGGTTAAGGGTATTAAAGTATGTGTCTGGATTAATTAAATTTATTTTTATTTTTTACATGTGGATCTCTACTTGTTCAGCACCATTGATTAAAAGAAGTATCTTTGCTGTGTTGTGTTGTCTTTGTTTCTTTATGAAAGATCAGTTGAGTATATTTATGTGAATTTAATTCTTGACTTTCTATTCTGTTCCATTGCTCCGTCTATTCTTTTACCAAAACCGCACTGTCTTGATCTTTGCAACATATGGTATAGGAAATAAGTCAAAGTTGTGTATTGTCAGTCCACCAACCTTAGTGCTTTTCAGTCTTGTGCTGGCTATTCTGGGTATTTTGCCTTTTCACGTATGCTTTAGTACCAGTTTGTCAATATCCACAAAACAGCTCATTGGGATTTTTATCGGGTTTGTACTGATACTATGGATCAAATTGGAAAGAACTAATGACAATAACAATTCTTCTTATACATGAAATTGAAATATCTCTTTATTTAACTATTTGCACCACCATGTTTTTAATTCAATCTGTAGTACTGTAAGAAAATCTCTAATTTGGGTAGATTTTGTCCTTAAATTTTCTCGGTCTTTTAAACCAAAAATTAGACAGGTTATAAACAACTTCTATGATTTTGAAAACAGAAATGTTACCCAGAACTTGTTCTTCTTTTCCTGGAAAATATTATATGTTTTAGGGAAAGCATATTCTTCTATGTATAATCATTTTTTATTTGTCAAATAAGTAAGCATCACATGAGTATTCCTGAGTTTCAATTAGAATAGTAAAAATATTCAGTACTATCTCAAGGAGAAATTTATTTATTTGAGACTAAGAATTAAAAAAAATAATTTCCAAAGTTACATGGACAGCATATTTAGACAAAACACATAATAATCCACGACTTGATTATATTTGGTTATTATATTAGTGCTTACTTTGTCATTAATCATAACATTCTTTTACATAAAGAAATGGTACAAAAAAAGATGAGATACTATTCTGAATACGTGTAATTAGGGGATACTGTTACCTGTTTAGGCTAAGTAAGCATGAATTTGGCACATTGCATAGGATCACACTTAAAAGATATTATAAGAACTTGGCTTATGTACAGCGATCAAAGGCATTGTGTGAGTTGTGTGTTCAGCCCTCGTTTTCCATGCACTCCAATTTTGATGTGATTCTCTTGTCCACACACATGTTTCTTGCTGCCACTCACAGGATTTCCTCAACGTTAAACTATCTTAGTTAAAAATATATATTTGCTTCATGCTAGTAGATAGTAATAATTATTCACATTGTAGTTTATGTTTTATTAACAGGAATTTAATTCAATACTATGGCTATTTAACTACATGGAAAAGATTTATTGATAAATATAATGTCATTGACAAATATTCTCAGCATTGTCTTATAAATAATACATATTTATTTTAGTTTATTCATTAGGAAATGCAAATATAGAACTCAAAAGTATTTATATTCCCATGACCATTATTTGCTACAAATGAATTTAATCCAATGTTGGCTTCATTTAATAATACCTATTTCAAGTTAAAATACATTATTTCAATACCTATTCTTTCCATAATGAAATTTACAGCAAAGTTAAACACCATATGAAAGTTAAAAATGAAAGCTGTATTTGTCCTACTTTTGGTAGCAGCAGTGTTCAAAGACAGAGAATGGTCAATCTTCAGATGAGTCATAAAAATTCAGTTCAAGGACTGTTGCACTCCATATGTGACCCAACTGTCAAAAACCCCTATTGTAACTGAAGCCATAAAGGGATAAAACAGATACTGAAAATGAAATTAGAAATGCTGATATTTGAAGTGAAAAATTAACTTTTCAGACTCAGAGCACATATTAGTAGTAGTGAAATGGATGACGGCAATGCTCTCTGTGTGTCTTGGAGAGGAAGATGCTGTATCATTTGATTCTGTTTTTTGCTTGTTTTTTTAACTCACACAATTTTCATTCTTTCCTACCTGGGTGTTTTAAAACAAAGGTAAATGGAAGTTATTTATTTGAATATGCAATGCTAAAATAGTAATGGGGCATTTGTGATATTCCAGTTGAATGCAATTTCTTCTATCCTCTTCTCTCTTATTCACTATCTATATTCCTACTATATATCTATTTTCATTATTAAAATGCCACATATTCAGCAGAAAGAATATGATGAGTCTGAAGTTGTCAACATGCCTTTTCAAAGCTATAAAGTTGCAACAGTTGCTTTTTAGGATAAAACCTCTAGAGTAAAAAGTGAAATGTAAGGATATTATTGTACCAGCTTGTTGAATGCATATGAGAACAGAGGCTACATTGTCAATTTATGGCATCAAAGGGGGAGTGAGAAGCACTAAAATTTGTCATTTTGAACCTCAGTGCATTTTCAGGGGAGAAGATACTGAACCCAGGGGACTTAACCACTCAGTTGCTAGCAAAGTAGGAATGTACCGTAAATATTTGAACCAGCAGCACTTTTAAAATAATCTTAGATGTGCCAAGAAATTTTATGAATGAAGCTTGGCTCCCTTTGTTTTATTTATAGGTATAACTTAATAACTTATAATCCTCATTTGTTGAAGAAAATATTAGTAGAGAGGAGTTTTCTATCCCAATGAATAGAATGAATAGTTGCTCATGTTAGTCATTCTTCCCCCAATTTTTTATTCCCCTTTTATCTGTCCGAAAAGTCACTTTCACTCTTTAGTCCTGCTTTGTGCTTTTTTTTCAATAGGTGAAGTCCAAAATTCCCACAAAGTTTATACCTTCTGATTTAATGTGAATACAACCATTTTTATATATTCTATTATAGCATGGATCACAATGAGGTATAATTATATGGTTAAATGGCTGACTGCCATAACTCAAGCTGAGCTTTTCAAGAAGTGGGCCAATATTTTATTTTTTTTCTAACTCTTAATACTTAACATTTGTTCAGTTGGTCAATTGTTATTGCTGAGTTGCCAAATGAATGTTGAATGATGACTGTTGAAAACACATTACAATATACTTTATTTTATATTCTTAATTTTTGTGGGTCCACAGGAGGTGTATGTATTTATGGGGTACATGACATTTTTTGATATGGTCACGCTATGTGAAATAAGCACACTATGGAGAATGGGGCATCCATCTCCTCAAGCATTTTTCCATTGGGTTACAAAGAAATTACACTCTTTAAGTGATTTTAAAATGCACAATTACTATACTATAGTCATGCTATTGTGCTATCAAATAGTGGGCTCCAATTCATTCTATTATTTTTTTATACCCAACTCCTCCCCACATTTCCCACCAGCCTTCCAAGCCTATATTAACCATTCTTCTACTCTCTGTGTTCATGAGTCTGTTTTGATTTTTCGATCCCACAAATAAATGAGAACATATGATGTTTGCCTAAGGTATAAAATTAATTTAGAAAACAAAATAGTTATTGAAAATAGCATAATGCCATTTGTTTCTATGATTTTAAGTATTAGAATTAAAGTAAGCATGATAATAGTGGCACAAAATGCTGTAAGGACAAGAAGAGAAAGATTTCATCAGAAATAGTAAGAAATGTCAAGACACAGTTTTCCTAAGTAAAAATTAGTGAACAATCTACAGAAAAGTATATTGTGTTATGTGCTCCTTTTGTCTAGTGAAAAGGAGCACTCTATGGCTAGATTTTGACCATTGGTAGTGCATGATCTTGATTTTGTTTTAAAGATATTAATATGATGGTTCTGAGAAAAACTTAACCAACAAGGTAGGGAACAAAAACAGAGTCCAGTTTAAAAGGGTTGTTTAAGATTTAGAAAGACTTTAGCTCATGCCTGTAATCCCAGCACTTTGGGAGGCTGAGTCAGGCGGATCACCTGAGGTCAGGAGTTCAAGACCAGCTTGGCCAACATGGTGAAACCTGTCCCTATTACAAATACAAACAGTAGCTGGGCCGGGTGGTGTGCCTCCAATCCCAGGTCCTCAGGAGGCTGATGCACAGCAGTCTCTTGAACCCAGGAGGCTAATGCAGTGAGCCTAGATGGTGCCACTGTACTCCAACCCGGGCAACACAGTCAGACTCCAGACTCTCTGTCAAAAAAATAAAAAAAAGATTTAGTAAGATTTTAGAATTTGGAACCATCAAAAATAATAGGTAAGGTATGAATTTTAAATTAGACCACACAGCCTAGTTAGACTATGTGACACAAACTTTAAAAAGTATTATGGATAAAAGTAGAGTTTTGTTGTGTTTTGATATGTGATTTGCTTATCCTAGAAGACCTTAAACATTTTAATAAAATGAAGTGAAGAATGAATATACATTAAATAAATGTTTTCAGTGCAAAAGCTTTTAAAATGTTGTGTTTACTATTTAAATTTTGATATAAAATCTTAATTACTGAGAAAGAAATTATTTGTTTTCTCATAGAAAAAAATGACAAATTACATTAGCTCTTGGATTGTGTAGTCTGCTTCTCTACCGGAATAATTTTGCACATAAAATATTATAATAATAATTTCAGAAATAGACTGCCTTTTTGGCAGGGAGCAGCAGCTCACGCCTGTAATCCCAGCACTTTGGGAGACCCAGGCGGTGGGGATCATTTGAGGTCAAGAGTTCGAGACCAGCCTGACAAACATGGTGAAACGCCATCTCTACTAAAAATACAAAAAAGTTAGCCAAGCATGGTGGTGCATGCCTGTAGTCCCAGCTACTGAGGCAGGAGAATAGCTTGAAACCAGGAGGCGGAGTTTGCAGTGAGCTGAGATCTTGTCACTGCACTCCAGCCTGGGCGACAGCAAGACTCTGTCTCATAAAGAAAAAAAGAAAAAGAAAGAAAAAAAGACAAGACAAGACAAGACAAGACAAGACAAGACAAGACAAGAAAAGAACAGAACAGAAAAGAAAAGAAATAGACTGGCTTTTTAAATATTAAATAAAGATAATGGTAAGTTACTAGATATTGTATTTAATGGAAGAATTTAGAATATGAATTATAATTGGTTTATGGTGTATCTCTCTTGCATTTTTTATGCAAGGTGATTGCAACCTGGGGCAATGAGTGCACAATTAATTGCTCATCTTTTTGGTCTTTCCAGGGTTACCTCAAGCCTCCATATACCAACCTAAGAATTTGTTTTTGTTTTGTTTCATTACATATTAAGTTTTAATTCCCTTTTCCTGTCCATCATGTAACTTCATGGAGAAACTGGAATAGATGAAAGTCATTAATTCTTTTATCAAACTCAAAATTAATTTTGTTTGTTATCTTCTCACAAATAATAAATATAGTTAGATAAACTATAACAATAAAAATATACTTGTCTCTTTAATTAAGGATCCATGTCTTAGGGAACTATAGTATTAGGAAATAATGTAACTTTAATTTTACCATTATATTAATTCAAGATATTAATCTGCACACACATGTACCATATATAGAAATGAATCACTTTCTCTTCTATGAAGCATTTTATTTTTCTGAGCAGTCATTAAAATCTAGAATAAAACCTGTGTTCTCATTTCAAAATAACTCTAAAATGAACTCTAAAGGAAGACCTTCCAGTGGGATAAGATGAGTTTGAAACTGGATGGTCAGTAAGTTGGAAAACCAAGTGGAATAAGGCTGCATATAAAATTTGAAAAGAGAAAGAGATGGGCTGATCTGCCTTCACAATGAAAAGTAATTCAGTACTATAAAATTTAAAATCTCATTAAAGAACTCCAAGTTTTCCAGATATTAAAACAACCACCCTGCAGAAGAAAAGCATTATTGAAACTACGGATGGGGTGCAGTAAGCAGCTTTCACCTTTAATGGTTTAGGAGCATCATTCCTGTGTGCAAACAAGAACAATGAGTAAATCCAAATTTTCATGAATCATAATTAAGAAAAAGAGTAAGAAAAAAATGCAATTCAGTTAGAGGACAAAAATGAAGTATAAGAAAGCTATACAATTGTTATCTTAGGTTTATAACAATGAAAAGTAAGAGGTAGGAAAATGTAATCCTGATAGACTAACAACAATCAACATTACAAATATAATTAAATGTACAATTGCATACAGATGTATGCATATGTATTACATATGTTTGTGTGTAAGTGTAAACCTACATATACATATATGCATACACATATATAGTCATATGCCACATAACAATGTTTCAGTCAACGATGGACCACTTACATGATTATGGTCCTGTAAGATTATAATGGAGCTGAAAAATTGCTATTGCCTAGTGATATTTTAGGTATTGCAATGTCATAGCATAACCCATTACTCACATGTTTGTGGTGATGCTGGTGTAAGCAAGCCTACTGTACTGCCAGTAGTAAAAGTTTATAGTACTTACAATTATGTACAGTATAATAGTACTTGATAATGATGATAAACAACTATGTTACTGATTTGTCTATTTACTATACTATGATTTACATTATTATTTTAGAATGTACTCTTTGTACTTACAAAAAAAATTAACTGCAAAACAGCCTCAGGCAGTTCCTTCAAGAAATATTGCAGAAGTCATCATTATTATAGGAGATGACAGCTCCATGAGCATTACTGTCCCTGAAGACCTTCCAGTGGGATAAGATGTGGAGGTGGAAGACAGTGATATTGATGATCCTGATCCTGTGCAGCGTAGGCTAATGTCTGTATGTCTTAGTTTTAACAAAATTTAAAAGTAATAAATAAATTGAAATAAATTTAAAATATTAAAAAAGCTTATTGAACAATTCTGTACAGCTATACAATGTGTTGTTGTTTCAAGCTGTTTTATTACAAAAGAGTCAAAAGTTAAAAAAATTAAAAAATCTATAAAATGAAATGTTAAAACCAGCTAAAGTTAATTTATTCCTAAAGAAAGAAAAATATTTTTAATAAATGTATGTTAGCCTAAGGGTACAGTATTTATAACATCTTCAGTCTTGTATAGTAATGTAGTAGGCTTCACATTAACCCACCACTCACTCACTGACCCACTCAGAGAGACCTCTAGTCCGGCAAGCTCCGTTTATGTCAAGTACAATTTTTTACCTCTTATGCTGTACTTTTACTGTACCTTCTCTGCACTTAGATGTCTCTATGCACATATACGTACCATTGTTTTATAATTCCCTCCAGTATTCAGTACAGCAACATGCTGAATAGGTTCGGAACCTAAAAGCAATCGGTTATACCATATAGCCTAGGTGTGTAGTAAGCTATACCATCTAGATTTGTGTAAATACACTCTTATGTTGTTGTGCAGTGATGAAATTGTTTAAGGATGAATTTCTCAGAACACATATTCATTTTCGGGTGATGCATGACTATTCCAAAAAAGAAATACCAGAAAAACACTTCAGTATGGTACTCAGGACCCTCCATAATATTGGCCTGGTAAGATGTCTTACCAGCTTCATGTTTACTATTTTTTTTTCCAATTTCATAATCCAGTTATTTTATTCTGGATTTCCCTAATAGAAATATTTGTTCACATCCATTGTTAAGATTTTTCATTTACAATTCTGTGAAATTTAAAAAATATCCATGTTGTTTAAACTATTTTTTGGATGTTTTCAAATAAATTTGTTTCCACTTTGATGGTACCTCCTATTGAATTTTTATTTTAATGTTTCAGCTTACTTGTAAAATCTCACTTTATTTATGCTTGTAGATTTTTTTTTCTGACTGTGCCAGTCCCTTTCACAATCATTTCATATATTTATAATCAATCCTATTAAAATTAATGAACAAATAATTTAATAAAATAATATCTCAAATCATAACAGGGAATATACTGCCTCTCAAGGGATTAAATCTTTTCCGGTGGAGACAAAACAGATACACGAGAGGAAGTGTAGGAAGCTGGGTAGTAATGGGCACTCTGTTAACTAAGGATACCTGCTGATTATAGTAACTTTATTAGGGTTTTGTATGAGGTGTACTTGAAAAGACTAGATTTCTTTTCAGGTTAGTGAACAGGGAGATTCAATATTTTTAAAAGATTAATGAAATAGAAAACTTTTTTTTCAAAATTTTCTATTCCAGGGCACACTCCATTTATCTTAATTTTCTCTAATATAGCTGAGGCTCAAAGTAGAATACATTATAATCACATGTTCTTAAGCGTCATTGTTATAGGCATTTTGTAATAAATGGAAGTGGGCATTACAGCTATGGAAATCTGGTGAGCGGTTGGTATTTGAAAAGGATATTCTTCTTTATCGTAATAAAGGACAAACAAATGTCTCAAAAAATCATCTAGTAATTTGTAAATGTTTGGCATTGTTGTTCATGTAAAGAATAACTTGTTAGATAAAGTTTTAAATAAATATGAAGGTTTAATGTTTTTCAAATTTTCTTACCACGTGATTGGTCTTAAATACCTTTACATAACTGACAGGACCCACTAAGTGCGTACTGACGGGATCCACTAAGTGCATACGTCTGGTGCTGGGCACTATAGTACCTGTTCACCGTTCTGTATGATCTCGCATCCTGCACCTGCTCTTCGCAACATCAAAGCCATTGGACGGTTGCTAGGAATATTCCTGAGAGTTATTCCTGTTCTTGGATGTTTAGCTGTAATCTAGCTAAAATATAAGAGACTATGAATCATATAAATATGCAACACAAAATTCAAACTAAGTGAACAGCCAACTCATATCAGCCATAGTCTCTCTAATACCATATAGAGTTAGGGAAAGTGTAAAACATGGAAAATTCGAGTATGAAGAAGATGTCTTAAACAATTGTGATTATTATCTTACTTTTGCAAATTGTACAAAAATATATGATCATGAGCGTATATTGCTATAACGATTCGCTAGGCCTAGAAAGGAACTCTTGCAAAAGTGAGGGGCTTGGTAGATTAAGCTTCATTAATCCATACACCTTTGAACAGCAGCTGGCCTTAGCCAAGCCATAAAGCAAACGGAGGGAAAAGCAACCGATAAAAGGACAGCTGAAATAGACAAGTCTGGATTTAAAGATACTGAGAATGAGTATCACAATTTAGGCATTTTAATTTGTGCTCCTCTGCAAAATCGCTTGGACAACTGTGACATGTGAATTAGTGAGAATCACTTTACTTTTCAGATATGTATTGAGTGCCTATTATGTTCAATGCACTGGTTATTTTCCCTCGATCTATATAACGCTTTAGAATAATGATAGTACACGTTACAGAGATTATAAAAACAAGCAGCTATGTTATGAGACCCATAAAATATAAATTAGGTGTGACAGAATTGATATAACGGAGCAAATTGTTTTATCTATTTGAGAGGATCAATTTTCGAGTAGTATATAAGGTTTGAGGGGACTTGAAAGTTAACAGGTTTAAGAGGAAAAACAAATCCAACGAGGATAGGAGACACCAACATGAATAAATGTGTTTCAAAAGGTAGAATTTACGAAGATAATAGCCTAGCATGCAAGGTCTTTGATGATCTCTGAGCAAGTTTTATTTGGCCACCTTAACTCCCTCCATTGATCCCGCACACAGAGCGCCAGGAGAATTGGTATTGCCAAACCACGAATCACTCCCAGTTCCTGGGTCTTTCCCCTGCAGTTCTCTGTACCAGACACGCCTTTTGCCATTTGCTTCCAATGATCTCCTGTTCATCTGTAAGTTCCACCTCACTGTTGCTCTCCCATAAACTCCTTTCTCCTTGCTCATAGCATAATGAATTACTCTTCCCTTTGTGTTTTCATAGCATTTTGCATATTACATTTTACTGTGGTGAGTTTGTGTCTGATGGTGCTTATTAAACTGAAGTATTTCAGGTTTAGGATAAAGACTCATTTATCTTCGTGGCCTGTATGTGCTTTTCACAGTACATTGCATGTAGTGGTGTTCAATAAACATCTGATGAATGAAGGAAGATATTTTTAAAAATATGCAATGGCATTGTTAATCCCTTCAAGGTCTTCTTTCATTGCTATTGTATTCCTGAGAAAATTGCAGGTAAGTTCATTCTATTTTGCAGTGTATCTTAGTTTAAAAAAAATGAAAACTTACCAAAAAAAAAAAAAAAA
>NW_016820246.1:946172-992606 GCF_001698545.2 Rhinopithecus bieti | reverse complement strand
TGTGTTTTTTTTTTTTAAAAAAAAAAAAAAAAAAAAAAAAAAAAAAAAAAAAAAAAAAAGCAAAGAAGCAAACATTGAGGATACACACACATACACACATTTATAAACATATGTATATATTTATGGCCTAAAATGTATACAGAGAACACATTTTATCTAAACTAAGAGAATACAAATATATAAATCTGTTGAAATTTCTAAATACTACAAATTCTCTGTCTCATCCATATTTATTGACTTGCTTTTTTATGAACATTATAAAAAGAATAGGAAAGTAACAGTGAGTTTTAGTATAGTCTACTTAAACATGCCAGCCAAATGCTTTCCTTTTTTGGTATATAATTAAGGTGGTAAAAACTGATTGCTGAATTATGGTAAACTATATTAAGTGATGAATTGGTAAGTTCTACAGAATGATAATAAAACAAATTATATGAATGCTATCACCACCTTTACCAAAAAGAGAATAATCTTCAATTTTACTGGAATTACTCTTTGATCAAGACATCAATGTGCAAATCCTTTCAAAATTAAGTGTGAAGTTGAAAATATAATTTAAGTATTAGTTGTACTACATATAGTTTCTTCTTCTAAAAATTTAAGACAAAACACACTTTTTGCAATCTATGCAAGAAACGATAGCAAATCATCTCGTGGGCAGAAGGAAGGACATTCTGATATTGAGGAGAGTAGTGTTGATTACTTGATATGATTTTTGTTTCTTACTAGTTCAAATTTATTAGGACGGTGCAAAAGTAATGGCAGTTTTTGACATTACTGTTAATGGAATATGTGACCAGTATTTCTTTGTAAAGTATAAACAAATACATTAAAAGTAATGGCAACAACCACAATTACTTTTGTGCCAACCTAATAATTGTAAAACTTTGTATTAGAACTAATAATTTAAGATATCATATAATATAATTGAGTATACAGGATAGTATAACCATTATTATTTCTTAATGCAAGTATAAATTCTTAAAACTGTAATCTAAATGTCCATAGACCCTTTTTCTGTTTACTAGATAAAAGACAACATGAACTTTATAAACAAATATTCGTCACGTATTGCTCCTGCCACAGCCTGGACCTGAGACTCTTTGTTACTAAACTTTCCCCACTTATTTTTGTGTGCAACTTGGGGATGTCATGTCATTTAGTCCGAATCTTCTCACTGAAGATTTGCTTCCCACCTGAATGAACTGCTTAACTTTCACAACTTCCAGTCCCCTGTGAACAAAATGTCAGTCATCTGATGTTTATAGTTACTCACCTCCATCTACTGAGAGCTGTAGCTTCCCCAGGACACCACCTGGGCTCCCAGTGTACAGAGCAGGACAGAAGGAAGGAATAGCCCTGTATTCAACTCCTGCCATCAGCACCCAAATCAACAATGCTTAAAATATACTCATTTGTAAGTTCACCCATTTAACCAGCTGCCATATCTCAAGCCTCTGTAATGAGGCTCAAAAGACACCTCAGAGATAAAACTGGCAGAATACCATTTCTTTCACTGTCCTTATCTCCATCATCCTTCCTTCCAGACTCCTGTATACACACACATACACATGCATGCACATACACACATGGTCCCAAGCACACAAATAGATAAAAGCTTAAACACCTAAAAATATTTTTTAAAATATTATTTATTTCTTTTCTCAATCCAAATAAAAGCCCTCTTACCTGCCAACACATGCAAATGATAATTTGGAAAATTTTCCTGCCCATGACTTCAGCAAACTGCTAGACTCTGAATACAAATAACCATATTATATTCCTCATGTTGTGTACTGGGCATCAAAGGCAAACACTTATGATTTATACATATTGTTTTTACTTGTCCCAGTGTTTGAATTATTTTACATAAATTAGCAAAGAACAATTTTAAGTGAATACAAGGAAAAAGAAGTCAACGTCACTAAGGTTCATATTTATAACAATTATGTCATAGAATTTATTAAAGGATTGAATGAGTTCATATTGACAAAGCAACCGTAATAGCGGCTGGCCATCAGAAGGGTAATGTAGATGATTAAACATAGCAACAGTCTGATTGTGTTGATAAAATGTGTCTGGAGAGAAATAATTCTTTGAAAGAAAACTTCACTTCCCAGCCTCATTTCTTTGATTTATTTCTATGTATTATTCAATATCATTCTTCCTTTCTAAGGATTTTGCGATTGCTTCTATCAGACTTCTTGCTATGGTTCAGATCCAGGCTTATGACGGCTGCCTCATCACAATATGTGGAATATTATTTATACAGCTGCAGTTCCTTGTCTTCTGATTATAATTTTTTTTACAATTTTGTCTCTGTGACTTTTCATAAATCTGGTCTTAGATGTCAAACGTAATGTTTGTTTTAATTAAATATTCAGCCTCTGCCTTGACAGAGGGAATTTGGGTTACATCCAAATATTTCTAAGTAAATTTAAACTTAAAAAAACTTCATGTTTTCACAGCAACTGCACCAGTCTATAATCCCACCCGGTGTGTAGGAGAGTTCTGGTTGCTCTGCATTTTCTATGCAAACTATTTGGTTACATTGTTTTAATTTTTGATGTTCATTTTTTAAATCACACTATTAAATAGTACCCTTCATTGCTGAGTTAGGAGCAGATGTGGAACCTCAAAGTATAAACTTGAACAAAGTCATATCTAGAATAAGTACAAATAATTCATGTAGTGAATGATATTTATTTTAAAAACTATATAATTATCCCAATCCTTCTTTTGAATACGTTGCCCATGATTTGAAAATAATAATGTTATAATTTTTTTCTGAAAGGATTTTAAGTCTGAAAATTATTGCTTTTAAATTCCAAAACATATTCATTTTCAAATTAGATGATCATAATACTGTATTATAGAATTTTGCATACACATGTCAAAATATTATATTCATGACTCACATACTCATATTTAGGAACCTTGCAGAAATTAACACTGATTTTTTTACATGAGGAGTACTCGGAAATGGTGTAGTTTTTATTGCAATGATTTCTAAAGGACATGTACTGGGAAGTACTACTAGTTAAAGGATTTTAAGAGCGATATTAATGTTTCGTATCAATCAGATCCAAAGTAGTAAAAGATATGTAATAGAATGTAAGTGAGGGGATGAATCTCTGAAAATAACATGAAAATAAGCCAAACATTGAAAATTATCTTGGAAATGAAAAATTATTTAATTAACTCAAATAGTTGAAAAAAGGTCTTAGACTGACCACATAGTTCATCTCAATTGACTTGTAAACCTTTCTGTCATTTTCTACTGAAAATTCTCATTCCTGCAAAGCATACCGTGATGTAATATATTTATGTGTATGAATATAAATGTAATATTATATACACACACATACACAAATACAAGTGTAAATAATATACTTTCAATATATTCACATTTTCTCCCACGGTATGTATGCCAGAACAAGTAATGAGGAATCCAATCATTCCCTCTTGGGGTGAAGTACGAACTAACACCTGCATCATATACATAGAATCATACAGTCGTTTCCGAGAAGACACCTGGAAACTTGCAGTTAGAGTCATCAGAGGTTGCCTAGAAATGAAGTTGATGTGAACGATCTTAAGTTACCTCCCACATGACATGTTTAACACGTCTTGAGAGCTTAATACGCTTGTCACCTGAGCTGTTTTATTTATTTTGAAAATAATGATTTGCTTATCTGAGTCAGAAAGGAGTGCCTTTGATCTGATTTCTAGATATTTTGTGATGTTTGTGAGATGGAATGGACAACAGCATTCAGAAAAAGAAAAACACAGGAATCTGTCCATGTAACTTTGTGTGCGTGAAGAGAAAATTGATCTATACTAGATACAGTTATGTGGAGGCAATTATTTCCTAAGACAATTATTTCATTTGTAAAGGGATAGGAGAAAAGGCAAAGTAGTTATCGTATACTGTCGTGTAGTCTAATAATGTAAAGGCCACTATATCAGCAGTGATGAAGATTTGCAGTCAAATGGCATAGACAAGTGCATTAGTAAACTCTCCTTCTTGAACATTTATTGGCAGTTTACCTTGTTGTTTTCTTAGTCAATTTATGTCCCTCGTTAGTCGTTCATTTTGTTACACGGGAATATCTTATTTCACGCACTGCCGATATCAGCTAACATTGTAAAGGTGTAGTTTCTTGCATGACCATGAAATTATTAGAAGTATGATATATATCATCATTTCTAAAAAAATTATGTGGTTCTGCAATAAAACAAAATTAATTAAAATACTGTGTTAATACTGAGTCACTATAATAAATTCATAAATGTCCCAAGTCAAATTTTTATTAAAAATATAAATATGTATACAAGTCTCCCCTTTTCCTCACTTGGGAAAAAGGCTTGGCCTGTAATATATATAATAACGACATTGAAAAGATTTAGATTTCTTCCCTCTGGCAACCAGTTTTTCATTTCCTAAAGATGCCAGGCTGAATTCTCTTGCTGTGTGAAAAGAATATCAGTTTGTCTATAAATTGAACTTGGGTGAAAATTGCACAAAAGTCTCATTTCTGATAATATGCTTAGCTATTCTATAGAATATGATATGTAAACCATAAAAAGTAAGACTTAAATGCAGAGGATTATGACATGACTATAAGTAAAAAGATTTAGCTTGTGATATTGTATGGTTTGAATGGATTTCATTTACAAATGGTCATGGGAGGCTATACAGATATACCTAATGTAAATGACGAGTTGATGGGTGCAGCACACCAACATGGCACATGTATACCTATGTAACAAACCTGCACGTTGTGCACATGTACCCTAGAACTTAAAGTATAATAAAAAAAAATATGTGTTCGATTGTGGAATTTTTAAATATAATATCAATGAAAGAAAAAAGTCTATGTTAAAATTAATTTTAAATGATTGATAGGGAGAATAACTGGGTCCAGGAACAATCAAACTATTACCTTGTAAATAGTTTGTGAAATTTAAATGATCCTTTGAGACAGTCTTTATACTTGGAAAAAGGTCTGCTCAGGTGGAGCCACATCTTAGTCTTCTTTTCTGCTACAGATAGTGAGATAACATGGAGGGGAAGAAAAGAAAAACATGGCCGTCCTCCTTGCTGGGTCTGGATCGTAGGAAGACACAGGAACTTCAGTTTCTTTGGGAGAGATGATGAAGAGAGAGGTCAGAGAGATCCTGAGGCTCCTTCAGTTTAGCATGTCAAAGTGCCATATTTGGGGGTATTGCTTACTGAATCCCAACACTTATAACACGATGGATGGGTTAAAGAACACACATCCTAATAAAGAAATGGTGCTGGTTGAGCACAGGGGCTCGCGCCTGTGATCCCACTACTTTAAGAAGGCTAAATGGGTGGATCATTCGAGGTCAGGAGTTCAAGCCCAGCATGACCAACATGGTGAAACCCATCTCTACTGATAATACAAAATTAGCCAGCGGTGGTGGTGCATGCCTGTAATCTCAGCTACTTGGGAGGCTGAGGCAGGAGAATCACTTGAGCCTGGGAGATGGAGGTTGCAGTGAGCCAAAATTGTGCCATTGCACTCCAGGCTGGGCGACAGGAGTGAAACTCCTCCAAAAAAAAAAAAAAAAAAAAAAAGGTACTACATGTAAACTATTTTGCCTTTTAATTTTTTGGTTGTCAGGCTAGAAGGTGGACTTTTCCACAAGTGCATCCTCTGTAGCTGTAAATCCCCCAACAAAGAGAAACATACTGTAATGGCTCTCCATCTCCGCTCCTCCAATCAAGCACATATTTCCTACCAGGTTCACTTTGCTTCTCTTCCCTCTTCAGTTCTTTTAGATAGTTGGGGGCGGGGAGGATTGTATGTATTTGTATTGTATGCAGGTTTTAATGTTAAATTTGCAGGTTCGTCATCTGGTAATTTATTTCATCATACTTGGAAGCAGACACAACAAAACCTATAATATTGGATTTTGAGAGTGTGACAGACACGGGTTTCATCTGTGAACCAAAAAGATTCTGGGAATCTCTATAGGTGTTTTATATTTATTTCTATTAGATTTTCTAGGACACTACCAATCTTGGAAAAATTTTTATTATATTATCAGTTTGTAATTTACTAGATTATGCAAATTTAAATTATAAAATAGTACAGAGGTAAGTCT
This sequence comes from Rhinopithecus bieti, assembly GCF_001698545.2. NCBI lineage: Eukaryota > Metazoa > Chordata > Mammalia > Primates > Cercopithecidae > Rhinopithecus > Rhinopithecus bieti. The sequence continues at coordinate 986,471 of NW_016820246.1, read as the reverse complement.
CAGTTACGTATTTCAGGGAAGACTTTGTTTTCTGCCTAGCACCCATACGAAGGCAGACAGAGTTCTTTGTCCTGTTCCTCTGTGATTTTTATTTTAAAAATAATTCCATTATTTCATTGAGGATTTGACATTTGAAAGCCCCCACTTTGAATATTGTATTGTTTTCAAATTCATCGAAGGCAACATCAGCTGTTATTTTTGGTCCTTCATATACCGGTTTATTGTTTCTTGATACCAGCAAAATTCTCCAATGGCAGAAATGCCTTCAGAGTTAGCTTACCCCTCTGATACTTTTAACCCACATTTTTTTTTTTTTGTTCCCAAGGATTTTTTTTTACTTTCTCCTGATCGAAAGTGTTTATGTAACAGAAAATTATACATTTCAATATTTTGAAGTATCTTCAAGATAAATCCTTTTGCTAAAAGCAGAATACTATTCAGCTTTAAGAAAGGGGAAAATCCTGTCATTGGCAATAACATGGATGGATCTACAGGACATTATGACAAATGAAATAAACCAGACACACAAAAGACATTTCCTATACTAACTCATGTGTGTGTGAAATCTAAAAAAGAGGCAGTCATAGAAACAGAAAGTAGAATGGGGTTTGCCAGAGTCTCTGGGTCAAGAGAGATGGGGAGATGTACGTCAAACCACAAAAAGTTTCCATTAGACAAGGCCTAGATGTCTATTACAAAGCTTGGTGTCTACAGTTAGTAATATTGTATTGTATACTTGAAAATTGCTAAGAGAGTAGATCACAACTTTTCTCAACACAAAAATGATGCATATGTCTGATGAAGGGTATGTTAATTAGATTGATTTAACCATTACACAATGCATTTATTTATAAGGGTATCATGTTATACTCTGTAAATATATATGATTTTTATTTGTCAAGGATACCTCAATACAAATAAATAATAAAAAATAAAAACAGAAGTTATGACATTGTTTAAAAAAATCAAAAGTACTCCAAATGAGGAGCTGCTTTACATCATTCTGAGTGGTGATGATGGGAGTGGAATCCTTCAGCCCAAGGCTGAATGGCATAAGGGTATAAATGTAGTCAACTCCGTGCTTTACTGTGAAATTAACTCTATGGTATAATTCATGCTTCAGAGCTCCCTGCAAGATAAACCTGAAGCCAGATTGTAGCTGGAATCACATTTTTGCTGTTTGTCTTTTCTTTCCTTATCCTGTTTTCCTCAACCACTTTTTCGTGGGAGCACTCCTTCAACAAATCACATGCACCCGAGTCCCTACATCAGCCTCTTTTCTAGGACCCCTAACTTAAGATACTAATTAAATCCAAATTCATGGTTTTAATCTCTTCCTTTTCTTCCTCTTCATGAAAAGAAATAAACCTTGAGTATCAGACAGAATACTGTCTATTAATATCACTCTTTCCTTCTAAAAAAATGTGAATTTTTTTTTGTCATAGTGGGATATGGAAATATACTTCACCAAGAGAGGAGTGAGAAAAATAGTGATCATTTGCTGAACGATATTAAGTACTATAAAACTTTATCTGAAGATAGTCTTAAAGAGAAGAGGGTGCATGACATTCCTAAGTAAGGAAGAACCATTAATGGCAGAAAATAGGCAATAGTTAGAAAACTTTGTTGCACATCTAAAAGTTCAAGGGCTTGGGAGAATTTATAACAACTAGAATTCCTTTACTTCATGTCGCTGGTCAGCTTGCTAAAAGTAGACTGATCACAATGGACTTTTTGTGAGCCAGTAGCGAATCAACTCATTGTAATATACAAACCAAGACTTACTATTCCCAAATCGTCTTCGGGTTATATTTTTCTCTTCTCTCTATTCAAGTTGAGATATTTACTTTTATTCTTTAATTGCCACTGTTTTCCTCTTTTCCTTCTATTTTGGAATTCCTTTCAATTTGCAATTTGCTATTTTTTAAACAAACTTCCTGTGTGACAAAAGCCCTGAATGAAGCTTGAGCATAAATACTTGAATATTGTTGAAATAAATAAACCTCAACACAGTTTGTAATTAGCTATAGATTTTACAAACATGTGAAAATAATCCTGTCGCAAAGTAAATTCTTATTAAATAGGATACTAAAATATCATGAGTGGCTATCAGTCTTATAGGATGGAGATATTCAAAATTCTATCCTTAAAAATAAATTTATTTTCTTTTTCTTTCTTTCTTTCTTTCTTTTTTTTTTTTTTTCAGACGGAGTTTTGCTCTTTTGCGCAGGCTGGAGTGAAGTGGCACAATCTTGGCTCACTGCAACCTCCGTCCCCCAGGTTCAAGCGATTCTCCTGCCTCAGCCTCCTGAGTAGCTGGGATTACAGGTGCCCACTACCATGCCCAGCTAATTTTTTGTATTTTTAGTAAAGATGGGGTTTCACCATATTGTCCAGGCTGGTCTCAAACTCCTGACCTCAGGTCATCCACCTGCCTTGGCTTACCGAAGTGTTAGGATTGCAAGCATGAGCCAACGTGCATGGCATCAAATTTATTTTAAAAACCAATGAGAAAGAGAAAAATGGAAAGAGAAAAAAATTGAAAACAGAGATTAAAACAGGGAAGAACAGAAGGGATGAAATAGACCCTGATTATTCCTTAGCAATGAAGAAATATTTCAAAGTTAACTTCTATGGAAAGAAATAAGTATATCACCTCAAAGAAAGTTAGAGAAGATTTAAATGTGTCAAATTAGTATGTCTTTATATTTTCATAATCAAGAATATGAGGTGTTTTTTTTAAGCCAGCCAAGAAAAAAGTTAACTGGTCCGCTCTTCAATTATCTTTATATATTTTTCTTTACTTGGAAAGAGTGAAATACCATGAGATTAATACTATACAACATATTATGTGGTGAAAAAAATGTATCATTTTAGCAACAAAATTTTTGGTAAAATTTGTTATCTCTATTTTCATATATTTTGAACTAGTAAGAAGGTATGCATTAATTTTTAATTGGAGTTGTCAAGACAATGAGACATTTTAACTTCAGATTAGCATTCTACCATCAGTAGAGATTTAACCTACTGAAAAATATTGTTCCCTGGTAACACTGGTAATATGCATCTTTTTTTCAGACAAACAAAAAGAGAGTAATGAAATAAACTTTGATTTTGATCTCTAATTATGGCAGTTATTGCATACCTTTAGATTTTACAGAATACTGAATTTAAAAAATTTCATATTCTGTAATTTCATAAATATTTTGCATTCATATAAGAACTAATGTTGCAAAAGCAATTAACAATAAGGATTATTGGAAAGGCAAATAAGTAAATGTTAAATAAGCCTCCTTTGTGTCAATTTTCTTCTATTTCCTTATTTTATTAGAGGTACCAATATTGGAAATGAAATAGGTTTTGTAAGTCAAGTAATTTCTGCACACAGAAAGGTAACACTCCACAGAAAAAAAATTGGCACTAATTCTTAATACATTTTCTAATATGAAGTTTCCTTAGGGAAATGTAATGTCAGTTAACAAAAATATTCACCAACCACATACAGGGAATGCCTGACTCTATATAGGCTAATTGCACCATATAATGTAATCTTTGAATTATGTTTTGCTGATGAAGTCACTGTGATAATTTTAGCTTCATTTTATCTTATTTTGATTTATGGATTCTGCTTATATGATGCCTATTACCATTATTTCTGCCAGCTGAGGCAAAAATATGATTTTCTATTGTAATTATCTTCTATTTCACTTCCCAGAGTGGAAAGTAGCAGAGAATGTATGAATTATAATTGGAAAAATGTGTTATTATGATAACATGGTAAAACAACAGTAGTAGCATCTTCTGAGGATCAGAGCACTCACTGTACTATGCAGAAATAAGGATATGAAAGTGAGCAGTTGGTTGATATCACTAAAAATGGCAGAATAGGGGACTCTAGGGCTCTGTCTCTGCACATTGCAACTAATAAGTAAGGAAAAACTCTCTGAATTTGTTTCTGCAGACTCTGGAATCCAGTCAGAAAATTACACAGACAACACCAAAGGAAGGAAGAAAGTAGCTTTTGCATTGTAGTAAGAGTTCTGTTGCTTTTAAAAATGACTGCCTACTATTTCACCCTACTCAGATGGGCAGAAGCTATGAAGACAGCAGCCTGTACTCTTGGTGCAGGTTTTGAGTATCAGAGTTAGCAAAACAGACCGTCTTCTCAAAGAATTGTGGCTGTGTGCTTCTGCCTGTGTTCTGGAGTCTCCCTTCAGGAATGACACAAGGGATTGCCTTTGTTTCACCCAATTTGAAACATTGACAGGGCTGGGGTGTCTTTCTGGGGACTTTTTGCAGAAAACATTCAAAGGCTAAATAAATTATTGACTGTAGTAGCCTGGGGATAGGGAGAAAGAGAACAGGACAAATAATAAACAGACCAAAAATTTTGAGAAGAAGTTAGAAAAGGAGAATCATTAGAAATAAGGGACTTATAAGGCTCTCAGGTATATCAGGAAATATCAGAAGGCCGCATGCATGCCCAAAGCTGGGCATGGGCTCATAAAAGACCTGAGAAGATCTTAAATGTTCACCTCTGTGAACCTTCAAACTCTAAGCAAGCTGTAAGTAAAGGTTAAGGCAGATTTGTCAATGGCCTGATAAGCAGTAAAGATATGCTCAGACACAGACCCAATATGCAAAGATTAGGAGAGTACTGTATTTTTGTTTTGCTTTGTTTTCTTTCCATGAAAAAAAAAAAAAAAACAAAGGAAGCTATCAAAACAATAGGTGGCTGCTAAGCTAAAGAACAGACTTCCGTGGCCGCATTGGACAAAATACAGACGTTGCAAGATAGCTTAGTAGGACACTAAACAAACAAGAAAAAACAACCACTACCCACAACAAGCAGCAAAAATAAACTTCTTGGGGATGAAGACTCTGATTTTCAGACTCTGATTTTCAGAGTCTTCATATTATAATATTCAAAAAGTACACAGAACACAGCGTGAACATTCAGTAGTGTATAAAGTTCACAATAGAATATTCAAAAAAAAAAAAAAAAAAAAAAAAACCCCAACACAGTATGGTGCATTCACAGGGAATAAAAGAAACTAATAATGACAGTCAAGGAAGTGCAGAAATTAGACTTATTAAACAAAGACACCTCCTATGGTGTGAACATTTGTGTCCTCCCAAAATTCACAAGTTTAAATCTAATCCCAATGTGATGGTATTAATAGGTAAAGTATTGAAGGTGATTAAGTCATGGGGATGGAGCCTTTATGAATGGGATTAGTGGGCTTATAAAAGAGGCTCCACCAAAATGCCTTATCTCTTTCACCATGTGAGGACATAGTAGGTTCTACTCTATGAAGCAAGAAGTAGACCCAGACACTGAATCTGCCAGCACCTTCATCTTGGACTTCCTAGCCTCTAGAGCTGTAAGATATAAATTTCTGTTGTTTATAAGCCAGCCAGTTTATGATATTTTGTTATAGCAGCCTGAATAGACTAAGACAACACTAAATCAACTGTTCTAAATACCCTCAAAGACCTAACAAAACTATAAACAAAAGACTCAATGAAACTAGAAAATCAATGGTTTCTTAAATAGAAATATTAATTAAACATACAGAAATTATAAAATGAACCAAAATTCTAGAAAGTCCAACAACTAAAATTAAAACATTCACTAGAGAGGTTTAACAAAAGATGTGAAAAACCAGAAAGAATTAGCAAACTTGATAAGTTTGTCTGAGGACAAAGGTTAAAAACAACAGCAAATGTAACAACGAAAAAGAGTAATATATGGAGGTTTAGAGGGCTGTGGAAAACTATTAAGCATAATGGTATACATATAATGAAAGCCTCAGAAAGAGAGAAGAAAAATAAAGGGTTAAAAAATTTGAAAAGTAGTGCTCAAAAATTTCCTAAATTTAATGAAAGACAGGAAGCGATGCATCCAAGAAACTCAGCAAACTCCAAAAAGTATAAACTCAAGGATACCCACATCAAGGAACATTATAGTCAAAAACTGTCAAAAGCCAAAGAGAGAGAAACTTGAAGTGCCAGGAGAGAATTGACTATTAACGTACAATGGATCCTCAGATGATTAATGGCTAATTTCTCAGTGAAAATATTAAGGCCCAAAATAAGTGGAATAACATGTATAAATGCTGAATGACAAAAAAAAAAAAAAAAAAAAAAAAACACTGAAAAAAAAAATTTTAATACTGGAAAAAAAAAAAAAAAAAAAAAAAAAAACTATGAACTAAGAATTCTTATATCTGGCAAAACTAAAAATCAAAAATGAAGGAGAAATTAAGACATTCCCAGATAAAGAAAAAATGAGACATTTCATCATGAATAGACATGTTACAAGAAATATGTGTTAAAAGAAAATACGTGTTACAAGAAAATATGTCTACAAAATACGTGTTAAAAGAAAACTTGAGACAAATTAAACTTAATGGAGTTTAATTGAGCAAAAATAATAATAATAATAATTCAGGCAGCTTTCAGAATAATAGCAGATTCAGAGGGACTCTAGGGATGCCTCATGGACAGAACAAATTTATAGACAAAAAAAGGAAAGTGACATACAGAAATCAGAAGTGAGGTACAGAAACAGCTGAATTGGTTACATGTTGGTGTTTGCTATATTTGAACACAGTGTGAACACTCAGTAGTGTATGAGTGGTTGAAGTATGGCTGCTGTGGTTGGCCAGAATCAGCTGTTGTTACAAGTGCATACTCCTAAATTAGGTTTTCAATCTTGTCTACCTATTAAGTTAGGTTACAGTTTGTCCACAAGGACTCAAATATAGAATTAAAGATTCCTTCTCAGGTCATGCTTAGTTCGATTTAACATACTAATGATAGTTCTTCAGATACAAATGAAGGGACACTCAACAATAACTTGAAGCCAAATGAAGAAATATAAAAACAATAATGGTAAATACAAGGATAAATTTAAAAGATAGCAAATATTATTGCATATTGGCTTTTTAATCCTGTGGTAACTAACATTTTACTGTTACAATAATCAAGTTTGAATTAATACTAAGTAGGTTCAATAGTATACAAAAACTCTTCTCCTTTACAGATTTATTCCTGATATTAGTCGGTTTTCATGCTGCTAATAAAGACATATCTGAGACTGATTAATTTATACAAGAGAAAGGTTTAATAGACTCACAGTTCTACATAGCTGAGGAGGCCTCACAATCATGGTGGAAGGCAAGGAAGAGCAAGTCACATCTTACATGGATGGCAGCAGGCAAAAAGAGAGCTTATGCAGGAAAACTTCCCCTTATAAAACCATCAGGTCTCATGAGACTTATTCACTATCACGAGAACAGCATGGGAAAGACTCACCTTCATGATTCAATTACCTCCCACCAGGTCCCTCCCACAACACATGGGAAGTCAAGATGAGATTTGTGTGGGGACACAGCCCAACCATATCACCCCCTTTTATGGTGTTATTATCACAAATTATATACATTGTGTGTCTACTAACATAAGTTTTAATCGTGATTTTATGCATTTGCTTTAAAGCAAATAGAAAATAAGAAAAATTACACTGTGATAATTAAGCAAAAATCCTTTAAACAACCAATGAGCAAAGGAAAATATTGCAAGTAAAATTGTTAAATAATTTTACTTGAATAAAAAAGAAAACAAAAGTGTAATATTCCAAAGCTAATGGAATATAGTGGAAACAATGCTCAGAGAGAAATTTGGAGCTTCAAATACCTACAATAAAAGAAAATTAAGATCTGAAATGGACAACCTAAAAATTTCTGCCTCTAGAAACTAGAATATGAAGGTCAAGATAAACCTCAAGAAGCAAATAATAAAGATTACAGCTCAGATAAAAGAAATATGAAATACAAACAACATTAAAGAGAATTAATTTAACTACAGTTTGGTTCTTTGAAAAGATCAGCAACATCGGTGAATTTAGCTAGACTGACAAAGAATAAAAGAGGAATCAAGTGACCAACATCTGAATTTAAAGCAAGGCCATGAATACAGAGTACAGAATACTGTGAAAAATTTTGTGCCAATAGATTAAATAACCTGTATGAAACTGACAGCTTTCAGGAAACACACAATCTATCTGAAACTGAGCCAAAAAGAAATAGAAAATCTGAGCAGAAGTATAACAAGTAAAGAAATTGAATTAGTATTCAGAAATTATCTGTTAAGAAAAGTCTGGAACCAGATGGCTTCACATCTGAATGCTAATGATGATTTAATTTATATCAAAACTTCTCAAACTCTTTCAAAATACAGAAAAGGATGGAACACCTCCTAACATTAACTAAGTTAAGCATTGCTCTTGAAACCTCCGCTGCAAAATTATAACTGAGACAGTGAAAGAGATCTGACCTAACAAACCCCATCTTGCTTCTAACCTCCGAGCTATCCTTGTTCATTCCTGGGTGTAGGCTGACTTAACTTTGAGAGGAACTTTGTTTATAGTTTGTACTTTGAAACAAAGATTATAATAGACCTTATCTCAAACAAACCCCCTTCTTGTCTGGAGACTAGACTGCTTTTGTAGGACTAACAGATTAGCCAAAAGATTAGAATAATTATAGTTTAGGAGCTAGAGGCTGCAAGATTCGACACCTTTGCAAATTGGTCCTGGGATAATATCACTATTGTTAAACTGAACATTAGTGCTTGAGATATTTCGCATACCCTGCCCTTGATGGATCAGCTGGCACCACTCAGATCAATAAACTGGCTCACCTGATCTTGTGGCCCCCACCCAGGAACTGACTCAGCACTCTGACTCCCTATGATTTCATCTCCGGACCAACCAATTAACACTGCTAACTCCCTGACCCCTACCCATCAAGTTAGCCTTACACACTCTATTCCTGAATGCTTGGGGAGACTGATTTCAGTAGTAAATAAAACTCTGGTCTCCCACACAGGGGACTCTGCACGAATAACTCTCTTTTGCAATTCCCCTGTCTTGATAGATCAATTCCATCTAGGCAGTGGGCAAGGTGAACCCACTGGGTGGTTATATTCTGATAACAAAGACATCACAAGAAAAGAAAACTGTATTTGAATTTCTCTCATGAATGCAGATTTAAAATTTTTCAGCAAAATACAAATTGATTCCAGCAGCATAAGAAGAAGATTATAGACCATGATCAAGTTGGACTCTAGAGGTGTAAAGGTGGTTTAACATACGAAAGTCATGAATGTAGTACAACATTTTCATATATAGAAGGAGGGTGAAAGATAGCTGCAATTAATTTATAAAAATGTATTTCACACAAATCAAAGGCATTTCATGACAAAATACTCTAGAAGCTAGAACTATAAAACAAAACTTCCTCATTATGATAAAGGTATAATTCTTTTTTTAAAACCCCACCTAACATTATCTTAATGGCAAAACACTGACAGCGTCCCCTTAAGATCATGAATAGACAAGGACGGCCATTTTGCTCCTTCTCTGTGACATTTGCTTGACATTCTCGATAGAACAATTAAGAAAGTAAAATAAATAAAATTCCTCCAAATTAGAAGAAAAAATTAAAATGATCTGTATTTACAAATAAGATAATATTATATATAGGAAAATCTCAGAGAATTCATAAACTGTTAGAAATAATGAATGATTTTGGCCAAAGTTGCTTTCTCAAAGACCGCACACGGAAGAATCAGTTGTATTCGCTATAAAATTAAAACCTAAGCATCTATAATTAAAAATAAGAAATAATTTCTATTTCAATAATAGACTAAAGAAATAAAACACACAATAATAAATTTAACAAGTGAAGTGCAAGACTTATATTTTGAAAATAAAATATTGCTAATTAGAAATGACAGGGTTCACTGTGTAGAAAGTTTCAAGGAATCTATAAAAAAAGCTTAGAAATAACAAATGAGTTTAGAAAATTGCAGGTTATATAAGTATAAAGATTTTATAGTAATAGACAGTAGTAATGAATGCATAGGCATAGAAATTAATGTATCATAGCATTTATAATCACTAAAAATCAAAATAGTTAAGTATAAATCTAATAAAATATGTATAGAAATTTTACATTGAAATCTACACAATGCTGATAAAAAACTCAAAGAAGTTCTACTATGTTCTTCTATTAGAAGACTCAATGTAGTAAAGATAAAAGTTATCCTCAAATTGGCATACAAATTAACACAATTTTTATCACTGCAAGAATTTTATGACATAGAAAATATTATTATAAATTTTGTATGAAAGACAAAAGAAGTAAAATTACTAAAACAACTTTCAACAAGAATAAAGAAGAATCATTCTGCCTGATTCCAAGGTTTATTATACAGCTATAGTAATTTTAAAAATTTAAATACACATAAGTTAAAGCAACTTTATTCATAATAGTAAAAGTAGAAAAAGAAGCCAATTTCCTTAAACGAACAAATGACCTACAAAGCTACGGGACACACATACTGTGAATTGCTACTTAGTGTTTAAAAAGGCACTGACTATTGGCATTACATGGATGAATTTTCATAGAATTACACTGTGTGTAACAAAGCCAGCCCTCCTGTTACTTACTGTATAGTATCATTTATGTAACATACTTGGAATGATAATTTATAGATGAAGAATGGATTGGTGGTTGCCAATGATTAAGGGGGAAGGAAATAAGTAGATGAAGCTATACAAGGGTGACTTGCAGGCTTTCTGTGGTGAAGAAAATGTGGTTTATCTTTTTTGGTTTTATTTATTTTATTTTATTTTTATTATTATTATTATTTTTGAGACAGAGTCTCACTCTGTCGTCCAGGCTGGAGTGTAGTGGCGTAATCTCGGCTCATTGCAACTTCTGCCTCCTGGGTTCAAGTGATTCTCTTGCCTCAGCCTCCCAAGTAGCTGGGACTAATAGGCGTGCACCACCACATCTGTCTAATTCTTGTATATTTAGTAGAAACGGGGTTTCACTATGTTGGCCAGGCTGGTCTCGAACTCCTGACCTCATGATTTGCCCACCTCGACCTCCCAAAGTGCTGGGATTGCAGGCATGATCCACTGTGCCCAGCCTAAAATGATATTGAGGGATTTCTTTTTTTTTTTCTGACATGGAGTCTCGCTCTGTCACCAGGCTGGAGTGCAGTGGTGCGATCTTGGATCACTGCAACCTCTGCTTTTCCGGTTCAATTGATTCTTCTGCCTCAGCCTCCTGGGTAGCTGGGACTACCAGTGTGCACCACCACATGCAGCTAATTTTCATATTTTTAGTAGAGACAGGGTTTCACCATGTTGGCCAGGATGGTCTCTATCTGTTAACCTTGTGATCTGCCTGCGTCAGCCTCCCAAAGTGTTGGGATTACAGGTATGAGCCACCACTCCTGGCCTGGTTTGTTTTATTTTGGAGACAGGAGCTTGCTTTGTTGCCCAGGCTGGAAGGTAGTGGCAAAATCATAGCTCACTGCTGTCTCAAACTCCTGGGCTCAAATGATCCTCCTGCCTCAACCTCCCAAAGTGCTAGGATTCCAGGGTGAGCCACAATGTCCAGTGTGTTATTTATCTTAACTGTATCAATGTTAATACCCTGGTTGTGATACTGTAGTATAATTTTGCAAGATGTTAACATATAATGAATTTGAGTAAAAGGTACACATATGAGATTTCTGTATTATTTCTTACAACTGCATATGGATTCTGGTGGTTAACTTTACGTGTCAATTTGAGTGGGTTATGGAACGCTCAGGTAGCTGGTAAAACATTATTCCTGTGTGTGTCTGTGAGTGCTTCTAGAGGAGTTTAGTGTTTGAATCAGTAAACTGAGTAAAGATGACCCTTACATAGACAGTGAGCACCATTCAATCTGCAGAGGGTGTTAATAGAAGAAGATGGACAGGAAGGGGAAATTTGCTCTCTGCATGAGCTGGGACATCATCTTCTCCTGCCCACAGGCATTGGTACTCTTGGTTCATGGGTCTTTAGACTTGGACCAGAATTTATACCATTGACTCTCCTGTGACCAAAATTCAGGTCTGTGGGTTTTGACTAGGACTACACCACTGTCTTCCTATGCCTCCAGTGAGATCATGGGACTTCTTAGCCTTTATAACCCCCGAGCCAATCTCTTGTATATTACATCTTTTTTTATAAGTCCAAATATTTATCTTATTGGCTCTGCTTCTCCGGAGACCATTTATACATGAATCTATAATTATCTCAAAATAAAAGATTTAATTTTTAAAAAGAGAAACATTTTTTGATGTCTCAATAAGTGGGTGAATGATTCATCATTGGTCAATCAGGCGAATGAAATTGTGTGGCAAAATACTAAGATGCAACTTGTCATATGTAGGCAAAAAGAATTTTGAGTTTCCTGGGCAGAAAACTATTTATAGTCTATTGCTCAGTTACAGCATGACTGATATGGTTTGGGTCTGTGTCCCAACCCATATCTCGAATTGTAATCCCCATAATCCCCATGTATCTAGGAAGAGACCAGGTGGGAGGTGATTGGATCCGGGGGGCAATTTCCCCTATGCTGTTCTGATGATAGTGAGTTCTCACAAGATCTAATAGTTTCATAAGGGACTCTTCCCCCTTCACTCCTCACTCTTTTCTCTCTCACCTGCTGCCACGTAAGATGTGCCTGATCCCCTTCCACCGTATTTGTAAGTTTCCTAAGGCCTCCCCAGCCACAGGGAACTGTGAGTCAATTAAACTTCCTTCCATTATAAAGTGCCCAATCTTGGGAAGTTCTTTACAGCAGTGTGAAAATGGACTCATACAATAACAGTTCACAGATTACAGTTCCTCTGAGGAAGGACTCTTACACAACAGTCACACTGGTATGCCATGAATATTATCCCAGGATTTCACCGGAAAAACTTGGAAGTTATCAGATTAATTTGCACAGAGACAAGAAAAAACTAAAATTTCTGGTAATTTTCAGATACTAGCTTTAACTGATTCTAATTTATGATGCCCTAAAAAATCACTATGATCCACTAAAGATGAACTTATTAAAGTCAAATTTGATTAAATGGAGTGCAGACCTGCATCTGTCTTTCTCTCTATTTGAAACCACAGATTTATCTTATGGTTTATTTTCCAGTCAGAGAATATAGAATGGAATAAATGAACTTAATAGTTGGCAGAATTATTGCATCAAATTCTTGACCCCAGAAATTGCAGGAAGGGAGAAATGAAAGCCCCAAACAATACTCCTCCCTCAACCAGGATAATAAAAACAGTTCTGTCTCCAAGGAGGTTATTGCAGGATTTAATGAGATCATGAAAGGCTTGCAAATTGCAGGATTGTTCAATATGACCAAATACCCATTTACCTTGACTATATGGCAGTGAACAAAAAAGGTGGATTGTGAATAAATTCTAGTAATTATCAAAACTCTTATTTGGTGACACCATTTCAACCTGAATTTAGAAAGGGGTTATATATTAGAGCAAATTAAGCAAACTCTGGAATGAAGAATACAGTTACCATCAACCTGTTAATATTTTTTCCCTATCTTTATTAGGAAAAAAAATCAGAAGTGGTTTGTTTTCATGCAGTAAGGACAACAGTATGCCTTTATATATTTACCTCAAGGAAATGCCCAGTCTGCTCAGTGTTATATTCCAAAGGGATCTTGATTATCACAGCATCCCAAAAAACATTATGCAAGTCCATTTCATTGATGAGATTATGCTAATTCCTAGTGAGAGGAAAGTAGGAAATGCTTTAAATACCCTTCTAAAATACATGTCTGACAGAGGATCAGAGATAATCCCCAGGGAACTAAAGCAGCTTGACACATTAATTAAGTTGCCAAGGCTCCAGTGTTTTGTAGAATGTTATAATATTACTTCTAAGGTAAGAGGGAGGTTGATAAATCTTACAGTGTTCACCATGAAAAAAGAGGCTCTTTTTGTATTTTGATGGCAATATATATCACATCTGAAATAGCCTGAAAAACTGCAACTTTTAGAAAGTGTTCGGAGGAAGAAAGAAAAAAGAAAAAGAAGAAATGTTTTCACCTGCTTACTTTGAGTACTAATTATTCTGCCACATGTGCTGTGTGATATAATAGATTCAATGTTTTCAGACATGTAACATGTTACAGATAGGGATGGTCAATGTAGCCTTAGTCAAGCCCCCCAAATAATATTCCATTGCAAAGAACTGGAATTTGGATTCATGCCATTTCAAGTTTTATGACAAACTGTGTTTATTGCAAAGCAATTCTACACCTTCTACTCATCTCTTGGAAAAATTGCATACCTAACTGAAGGACACAAAATGGTTAACCCTAAGTGAGTATTATCTGATCCACCACACCATAAAATTAGATTCAAACCATATAATTTCATTGTGCATTGAAATGATACATATAAGACCAAGTCAAATCTTGTCTAGGAGGCACCATATTTTTGTACAAAAATGTTATTAGAACATTCATGGTATGTCCTCCTACTCTCTCAGTGCTGCTTTCCTATCACAACCCTCTGGCATTATGGGTGTTAGATACCAAAGATGATGGGTCTTATTCGATATCGCTACTCTTAGAGGTGCTAGCTCTGTATTCAGGGTCCCACTTTGTGACATCATGCCTAAGTGTGGATAGTCCTCCACTGCCACTACTCTTAGGGTATGATACTATTACTATTGGTTCCTTATGCTCTATCCACACTTTTGCAAATTATTAAACACCCTTTAAAATATGAACTTTCAATGTTGTGTCTTGCCATAATCATATCAATAAAAAGAGAAATACTGAATTTTTCCCTGTGAAACTGGGAAAGGAAAAGTATTTTGTTACACGTGTCAGCCAGCACAACCATGCAAGAAAATAAACAAACAAAAGTTAAAAAATTTTGCTCTACAGAGAGACAAAAAATGAAAGTGGCATTATTACAGATATGATTGTATATTTACATGATCTAAAATAATATACAGATCAATGATTGAAGTTAGCAAGTTTATTAAGCATGAAGATGATATATGAAAATTAGTTGTGTTATACTATCAACAAACAGAAAATTAAAATAATGTTATGTACTATAGCATCAAAAATGTCAAATATGAATGAATCTAACATAAATTGTGCAATATTTCCATGTATTACAACATAGTATATGATTGATCTAAATAATACCTATATAGATGAAGAATAAGCCATATTCATTAACTGCAATGCCTCATATTGTAAAAATGTCATTTTCCCAAATTGATGTATAGATTTAATGTATTTCATTCAGAAATTCCAAAAGGTTTTTTGAAAACCTAGAGAAATTTTCCTAAACTGTGTGTGTAAATGCAAAAACCAAGAAATGCCCAGAAGACACACTTGAGGATGATCAAGTTATGGAACTTTATTTATAGAGTTTACAAAAGAGATTTAATGTTAAGGTAAGGTAAAAGCAGCAGTGTGTTATTGGTGTAAATGTAAGAGAAAGATAGAATTAATCTATATACATACACATCTATACATTTGCATGTATAGCCACACAGCCATATATACACACATATCTTTGCTTTATGAAAAATGACACTGAAAATAAGAGGAGCCAAAATTATCTAAGATGTAGCACTGGAGAATCTGCATAATCTCAGGGAAAATGGCATACACAAAAGTCTATTCGAAATAGATTGCAGTCATAATTGTCAACAGTAAAATTAGATTTTAGAAAGTATAAAATAAGATTTTAGAAAGTAACTCTACTAAAAATACAAAAATTAATTGGGCGTGGTAGCGTGTGCCTATAATTCCAGCTCCTCAGGAGGCTGAGGCAGGAGAATCGCTTGAACCGGGTGCGGGGGACGGAGATTGCAGTGAGCCGAGACCACGCCACTGCACTCCAGCCTCAGCAAGAGATGAGACTCCGTCTCAAAAAACAAAAACAAAATAAAACGCATACAACGACTTATCAGAAAGGACTGTACGAAAATGAAGAAGTCTGTCCATCTAAGTTTCTATTAGGAGAGTGAGAGAAAAGACATGAGTGGGACTAGGGATTTGCCCACATATACTCTTACTAGTCCTTTAGTCTACTTGAGTTGCTATAAAATAATTACCTGAGGCTGAGTAAGTAGTGAAGAGGAAGTTGACTTGGCTCACACTTCCACAGGCTGTATAAGAAGCATGGTTTCAGCATCTGCTCTGATGGTGAGGGTCTCAGGAAACTTCCACGTTTGGTGGAAGGCGAACTGGCATCATGTGACAGAGGGAGGAAGAGAGGGGGAGGGAGTGATTGTAACAAAATCAGATCGCATGAGAACTAGGAGTGAGAACTCACCCAGTCCAGTGAGACTGGCACCCAGTCATTCATGAGGGATCTGCCCCCAGGACCCAAACTCCTCCCACTAGGCCAGACCTCCAATATTGGGGATCACATTTCAACATGAGATTTGGAGGGTACAAATATTGAGATTATATCATCTAGAACATAGACTATGTTTCAGAGCACTCACAGCCTAAGTAACTGAGGCCAATCTCCTGCTTAAAATAGTAGAAAATTTAGAAAATAATACACTCTATTTTAGAAATATTTTGAAAAAATTGGAATATATACATATATTACTTTATATATACACATATTTATATGTATAAATACATATACATGTGTATATATGTGTAGATATGTTACAGCATATATATATATATATACACACACACACACACACACACACATACACACACACCTATATATGCTGTATCATATCTAAGAGACATCAAGGCAATGGGATCAACCTCACAGAGAAGAAACCATAAGGAAATATAGAGAAATATGGCAAATATTTGGGGCTTTTATTCTGTAGTTTCACTAGATGGATAGATACTAAATAGAAATTTCTAGTTTAATAATTCAGTATGGCTGAGGTAGGCGAATCACTTCAGGTCAGGGGTTCAAAACCAGCCTGGCTAACATGGTGAAACCCCATCTCTATTAAAAATTCAAAAAAATTACCCAGGCATGGTGGCGGGCACTGGTAATCCCAGCCTCTTCCAAGGCTGAGGCAGGAGAATTGCTTGAATCTGGGAAGTGGAGGTTGTAGTAAACCGAGATCAAGCCACTCTACTCCAACCTGGGCAACAGAACGAGACTCTGTCTCAACAACAACAACAAAAAAAAGATGAGGAGTTCAGAAATCAGTCCGGGAGATATGAGACATAGAGTGAAAAGGTTCAGAAGGAGAGGAGAGACCACATGACAGAGCATATACACAAAAATGTAATCTTTGAGAAAATTTAAAAACTGATGAAAGATTTTAAGCTATATATTCAAGAGAGCAATGACAGAATGTCTTCTGAGCAGAAAATTTATTACTGAAAACCTAGACTTCTATTTATATCCAGTGAAAATATTCATCAAGAATACATGTAGCCGGGCGCGGTGGCTCAAGCCTGTAATCCCAGCACTTTGAGGGGCCGAGGAGGGCGGATCACGAGGTCAGGAGATCGAGACCATCCTGGCTAACATGGTGAAACCCCGTCTCTACTAAAAATACAAAAAAAAACTAGCCGGGCGAGGTGGCGGCGCCTGTGGTCCCAGCTCCTCGGGAGGCTGAGGCAGGAGAATGGCGGGAACCCGGGGGGCGGAGCTTGCAGGGAGCCAAGATGGCGCCGCTCACTCCAGCCTGGGCCACAGAGCCAGACTCCGTCTTAAAAAAAAAAAAAAAAAAAAAAAAGAATACATGTAAAATAATGATGTTTTCAAATAACAAAGCACAACTTGTCATCTGTGGTTGTGTTTCAAAGAACATACCAAGTTATTTTTCAGGAAGAATATATCTAATACTAAGGAGTAGTTCAGCTAATGGAAAGGAATGGAGGACATTGAAATTTTAAATATATGGATAAATATAAATTAGCATTGACTGTCATAAAGCACACTGTATTGTTCATTCACCGATGGTTTATTAAAATAGATTTGGACAATTTTTTGCTTTTTTGAGACGAAGTCTTGCTCTGTCACTCAGGCTGGAGTGCAGTGGCACAGTTTCGGCTCGCTGCAACCTCCGCCTTCCGGGTTCAAGCGCTTCTCCTGCCTTGTCCTCCCGAGTAGCTGGGACTACAGGCATTTGCCACCACATACGGCTAATTTTTTTAAATTCTTAGTAGAGACAGGATTTCGCCATGTTAGCCAGTCTGGTCTCAAACTCCTGACCTCTTGTGATCCACCCACCTCGGCCTCCCAAAGTGCTGGGATTACAGGCGTGAGTCATCGTGCCCGGTCGACAGCACAGTGTTCTACACAGTGTTCTACAGCACAGTAATTGTATTATTAGGAATAAAAGTAAATATAATTACTTATTGAGATATACATATTCTAGGACAAGCAGTAAATAGTAAAATAAAGCATAAATGTGCTAATGGAAGGAAACTTTTCAATTAAAAATATTGTTTGATCAAAACCAAAGAAGGTTAAGAAAACGAAGAATTAAAAAGAACATAGAACAGACAGGATAAATATGGACAGCAAATAGCAAAATGGTGGATTTAAGACAAAATATGTCTATAAATGGACTAATTGCTCTGAATAAAAGATAAATATTGTCAAGCATGCACTTTAAAAAAAAAATCACGTTCCTGCTCCTTACATGAGCCACATCTAAAATAAAAAGGTAATCTAAGATTTAAAATAAACAGGAGGAAAGTATTTACTATGCAAACAATAATCAAAAGAGCAGGTGTAATTATACGAACATCGGAGGGAGGTTGACTTTTAGGGAAAAGGCTGCAAGAAATGCAAGGAAACTTTCACAGTCACAAAAGCCTGGGCTCACCAGGAAGCCGCAACAATTGGACTTCCAATCGGAAGCAACATCAACAACAAAAGTCTTTGATTAAGACAGTGAAAAGTCAAGCCAAAGTCGAAAAAAAGATATTTGTAACAGATATACTCAACAACGACTCTTATCTTAAATGCATATTAATTATAAATTGGGAAGCAACCACAACAACAAAAGTCTTTGATTAAGACAGTGAAAAGTCAAGCCAAAGTCGAAAAAAAGATTTTTGCAAACTCAACAAAGACTCTTATCTTAAATGTATATTAGCTAGTATAAAATAATAGCAAAAACCTAACAATCCAAAAAAGTTGGTCAAGGTACATGAATAAACTATTTACAAGACAGGTTATCCACACAATGAGAAATATATGAACAAGCACTCACCCTCATTGCTAATTAGAGAAACAAAAATTAAAATCTCCGCAAGATAACTCTATGTTCCTACCAGAATAACTAGCGAAGAAATCTGCAAGCAGTGTTGTTGAAAATTCAGTACAATAGGAACACTAATACTCTGCAAGTACAAGTGAAAAATGCTAAAATATATTTTTGATTCAGCAACAACTTATATAATATAATTAAATATTCTTCCTATGTTAATATCTTTTTTTTACCTTGAGTGAAACAGAACTTAATATATATAAGGAAATTAATACATATCCTCTTTTTCCCATTCCATTTTCATATCAGATTTTATGCATTATCTCTACTAAGGATGTGCATACACATCTTATTTGACGCAGGAATCCCCCCTAGTAGATTTAGACCCAAAAGAAATGTGCACATTTTACCAAGAGCCATGTATGAGAATACTCAGAGAGAAGCTATATTCTTCATAGCCAAAATCTAGAAACGACTTACGTGTCCATTAGGAGCGGAACTGGTGAATAAAGTCTGGACTATTCATACAATAGAATACTATGTGATAATTAAACTAAATGAACTCATCTATTGGCAACATGATGGCAGGCAAACCTGGGGACTCTGAAGGCTCACTTACTTCTGTCTTTTGGCAACTTAGCAGAGATTGGCTTACTTAGATTAAGAAATCTGAAGAGACCGGGAAGTTGACTTCAATGTACCCGCCATTTAAGACTATTCCCTTAAATAGGCCCTTGGTGTGCAGACCTTACCACACGAGCTGCTTAGTTACTGGTATTGTTCCGGGTCTTAGGAACCCCCATTATAGCTCTTGTTACTTACAGAATAACAGTATTCCCTACTCTATTTTCAGCTAGCCTATAAAAAAGCAAGGTGAGCCAGCATGGTAGTGAATGACTGTAGACCCCTACTGGAAAATCAAGGCAGGCAGATCACTTGTGCCCAGGAGTTCAAAGCTGTAGTTCATCATTACTGCACCTGTGAATAGCCACTGTGCTTCCTTTCAGCCTGGGCAACACAGCAAGACTCCGTCTCTAAAATAAATAAATAAATAATGCAAAGAGCTGTGGGGAACCGTTTTTGCTATCTCTTGAAGTGTTTTTATTGCATGGCTGGCCTGCTGGCCAAACCTGAACACTTTCTGCTCAAATTTTGGCCACAATACACGCAGAACACGTAGCCCCTGCTTATGCTTCTAAAAAAATAAGCATTCATGAGACTGCTTGTGCTTTCTCACTTCTCTGGACATAAGATTCCCCCCAGTATATCCTATGTTGTATCCACACTGTATGTGATTAGAGTTTTGTGGCTGTGATGCACTTGCCTGCCAAAACAACTTGGAGAAACTTATGTACATAATGTTAAGCAAAAGAAGTCACTCAGAAAAATATACACGTGGGGTTATACTCTTTACATAAGTTCTAAAACAAGCAAAGCTAAATTACAGTATTTGACATCAAGATATCTGTGCCTCCAGAAAGGGAGAAGGAGGAGTGATTGATCGTGGGCACAAAGGGAGCCCTAGGGTGCCAATAATGTACTAATTTTTGATCTGTGGTGGTTACATGTGTGGTTGATGTGACGACTCATTCATCAGTGCATACATGTTAGGTGGGTTTACCTTGGCATCAAATGATGCTGTTTGAAGTTAATGCATTAAACAATAAGGTTTTAAGTATATTTAGCATAACAAACATGTTGCAGAGACTATTTTTGTTCACTAAATACTCCCTGCCTTTGTCTACTTTTCCCAGCCTGACTTGCAGTTCATTTCGAGACTTGTGAGCAGAGTAGACAGTGAGCAGAATTAGTATGTGCCACTTCTGGGCTAAGGCTTCTAAGACCTAGTGTCTTCCTGTGTCTTTCTCTTCCGCTGCCAGGGTGTCCTTGGAGGCCACATATTCCAGATGGTGTCACTTCCAGATGGAAGGAGGCTTCCCAACCCCCATCAATCTTTCTGTATGTGGGAAATGAACCTGTGTTGCATTAAGCAGCTGAGATTTTTCTTTAAGAAACCAGAACTAATTACCTTAATACCAAATGTCAATCTTACAAACCATAAACAAATCAATACAAATTGGTGGTTAAAAAGAACAGGATAAAAGGATATATACTATTTTCCCTTACTACTCAGGGTAAGGAGTAAAATATATTAATATAGAAAACTTTTACACAATTATATTTTAAAAGTTACTGTTAGATAAAGCCTACGTCTTTCAAATTATAAGAAACATCTACAAAGAAAAGATAGGTTTTTTTGTGTATATGCATAGAATGTATATGAAAAAATCACAAGAAAATGTTAACATTGGTTATCTCTAGATATAGGAACATGTGAATTTATCATATGTACAAGCCATGAATAAGAATTACATTTATGAAATGTTATAGCCAAGTTCAATAGAAATAATAAAGCATTTTGATAGGTAGGCACTTTGCATTTAAACAATTATTTGCAATGGTTATTGAAGTACCTCCTTAAATATGTCTGTCTATCCTTCCTAAAATGGTCTTGAAAATATCAGTGAAGTATAGATAGAGAGATAAGCAGTATCTGATTTTATATCTGGTCTCAGGAAGTGGTTAATTCAATTTATCAAATACTCCAGATTCAATAAGTAAAGCATTACATAACAACTAAACTCTGCTCTTTTCTTTCTTTCATGACAGCTCATATGCTCCATGAAGTTAAAGTTTCCAAGGTTCTGTGGGATTTAACATGCAAGGGTAGGATTCCTTCTTTTTGGGCCATTCTGATTTCTTCCAGGTAAAATTTAGTGATAGTATTAATTCTGGTAGTAGAAAAGGGTAAATGACATATAAACAGAATTTTATGAATAACATAATGGTTTTGACTTTGCCTCAGTGAAGACATACAAATGGACATTTAAATATATGTTGTACTCTGTCAGAGTTTGATCTTCCAATTCAACACAGTATTCTCAAATTCACTTCTTTGCCAGGGAACCAAATATACATTTTATATGTGTGTCTCCCACCATAAAAATGACCTTAGCAGATCGGTGATAAGTTCTTCAATATACCAGACTCATATATACACACACACATATATACGCATGTGTGTATATATATGTGTATATATATATAAAACCAGTGAGGAAAATATCAGCCATAATTTTATATGATCTTATCAATACTTTCTATCGATACCTCCTCTTGGAATAATAATAACTGCACCACTCATAAAGATGCTTTTAATAATGTGCCTTCAAAATGCATTTTAATCATGAAAGCATGCATTGAATTTCTAATATTATAAAACTTGGAGAACATACTGTGCTCTTCAACACTTTTCATGACTTTAAATAGCCTTTGGACTCTTGAAAAAGTTAAGCCTAAGTCGCATTATGATTAGATGATTTAGTTTAAACTCATGTGAAAGCCACTTCATCCCCTTCATCATCCTGCCTGCCCTTTTCTGACCCTTCTCAACTCTATTACATTTGTCTGATGATGTGGTATTATTTCATAGCTTGATTGAGGGGTTTATTGATTTCAGCTACTGCTCTCTACTATATATAAATAAGTCTAAGAGAGAGATGGTTTAAATTTGGTAATGAAAGAAAAGGCTATTTCATGACATCAACATGATTTCTTTGATGGTTTATCTGATGGGCTGTCAAAAGAGGGCATACCCAGACAACTCAGCACCTATGAAAGAAAATGACCCAGCCAGTAAAGTCCAGAGATAGAGACCTAGGAATTTCATCATCTCTAATGGGGAACTGAAAGATTGTTCGAGATAGTATTTTCATTTCTTTCACATAAGAATAAATATTTGAGAGAGAAAATGCTTGCAAGAAGTGAACAGTTGAGCATGAACCCTCTTTACACACACACACACACACACACAGACACACACACACAGAGGCATAAACAGTTACATGTTACTTAATGACGGGGGTTTGTTCTGGGAAATGCATAGTTAGGTCATTTTGTCATTGTGCAAATATCATAGAGTGCCCTTACACAAACCTATATACTGTAGCCTGCTACACACCTAGGTTATGTGGCACAGCATATTGTTCCTAGGCTACAGACCTATACAACATGTTACTGTACTGAACACTATAGGCAGCTGTAATACAATGGTTAAGTATTTGTGTATCGAAACATATCTAAACATAGAAAATGTACAGTAAAAATATATTATAAGCTTATGAAGCAATTGTTGTATACGCAGTCCATCAGTGACCAAAATGTTGTTATGTGGTTCATGACTGTATATGTTTTCCTTGTTCACGGAAAGCAGACCCCAAAACAAAGGGTTTCATACAAATAGTTTATTTAAAAAGTGATCCAAGGAATCATGGGTGACAAACATAGGAAATTAGAAAGAGAAGGGAGCAAGTCAGGACAAGAGGATGTGTGATCCATTTTGCACCTGTTACATGTAACTTGTGCTTGGTGTTATTGGATGGTCTGAGGAGACTTGTAAAATGTATTTCAGAATAGTTGACCAGGGAGGCAAAAGTGAAAAGCATTTATTTCTTGATTTCAATTCCTCCATTAAATAAAAGTTGCTTATTGAACTTGATTTTCCTGTCTTTTAAGGTGTTTATAAAAGAGCACGGAGCTGTTTCCCTGGGTGTCCCTCATTGCAGGGTTGTAAGAGTCTTGGAACAGGAATGAATATTTGTTCCACAAAAGACCAGAGCTGACCCTGTGCTAAACTGTTCATAGCCTCCTTGGCACCACTTTGCTGCAACAGTGGCCTGAGCAAGAGTAGGGCCAAGAGGACTTTATAAGCAATCTTATATGTCTGATAGATTTTTTTCTATTGTAAAATTAAATACATACCTGATTGTAGTCACTATAAATATTTGATCTTGATTATTTGAAGGATCCCCATTGGCTTTATAATCTATAGGTGATCTGAAAATTTTTTTAATATTTAATATACTCTTATTAAATCATTATGTTATAAATTAATAATTAACTGAATTAACCTAATAATATTTTATGTTTAGAAGAGTATTAGTGAGTGGATTATTTTTTAGTATCTGGGATAACCTAAATGAGAATCTTGGCCATGGACCCTATTTTCAACACATAAATCCTGATGGAATATTTAGAAAAAGTTTGATAATATAATATATGGCTTTCTAACAATTATTAAGAATAACTGATAAAACATTAGCATGTTTTATCTAGATGTGTATTCTTCTTTTTTTTTAGATGAAGTTTTGCACTTATCCCCCAGGCTGGAGTGCAGTGGTGCGATCTCATCTCACTGCAACCTCTGCCACCTGGGGTTCAAGCAATTCTCATGCCTCAGCCTCCTGAGTAGCTGGGATCACAGGCACATGCCACCAGACCCAGCTAATTTTTGTATTTTTAGCACTGACAGTGTTTCACCATGTTGGCCAGACTGGCCTTGAACTCCTTACCTCGAGTGATTCCCCCGCCTCAGCCTCCCAAAGTGCTGGGATTACAGGTGTGAGCCACCACGCCTGGCCTAGCTGTGTCTCTTTAACCATTGTAAACACATTAAGCAATATTATTCTTCACTCAGAGAGTCCAGTGAAATAATAGATTTTTCTGAGTCTAAATACAGAGTTTGAAGGGTAAAAACACAGGCTGTGTAAAGACTTCCCTAGTACAAAGACTTGTGAGAGTGTTTTGGAAAGCTCTAACCTTTAGAAAAGATTATCTCTTCCTAATGTGGAAAAGGTAATTTATAGCATGAAATGAGATATAAACATGAGATTAGAACTGCAGCTAAGTTTGTGCAATGTTCACAATTGTGATGTTGCCTTTATTAAACGTTTTCCATCTGATCTTTGTTCTTAATAGTTGTTTTTGCTCTTCTTCTCACTCTATTTTCACTTTAGTCATTATAGTCTCTGTTAATTCTTTTGTAGTAACTCTTGGTTATTATTTTCATTCCTTATTTGATTTTCTTGTTTCATTAGTATTCGCTCACTATGTCTCAGATTCTTGCAATTCTGTCCTTAGATTTCTTTTCTATCTTTTTAATTTTAAATTTTATTTTGTTTTATTCATTTATATTTCATATTTTAAAATTTTGTGGGTACACACTAAGGTATGTAAATTTACGATGTACATGAGATGTTCTGATACAGGCATGCAATGTGAAATAAGCATGTCATGGAGAATGGGGTGTCCATACCCTCAAGCATTTATCCTTTGAGTTACAGAGAACCCAATTACACACTTCAAGTAATTTAAAAATGTACAATTACTATTGACTATAGTCACCTCATTGTGCTACCTAATAGTAGGTCTTATTCATTCTTTCTATTTTTTCTGTACCCATTAACCATCCCCACTCCACCCCACCAAGCTTCCCAGCCTCTGGCAACCATCCTTCTATGGTCTATGTTCATGAGTTCTATTGTTTTTGGCTTTTGGATCCCACAAATAAGTGGGAATTTATGATGTTTGTCTTTCTGCGCCTAGCTTATCACTTCTTGGATTTCTTAAAATTTTAAAGATTTGATTCAGAAACAAAAGGATGGATCTACATATACTGCAAACAAAATATCATTTCTGTCATCAACCAGCGTTAACACATTTCACAGTTAATACGTATGTTTTTATGTGGTCATTTGACATCGTACATTCATGGACGTGCATGTTACTAGAGCAAACCTACATACCTAAATAAGCTTTTATGAATTTTTACAGTAATTATTCACTGTGCACATTGGAAGTACAAGTCTAAAGTAAGAAGAAAGAAAAACAATTGAATATAATAATGAAATGTGTACTAGGGGAAATATGAAAGATAGAATTCCAAATGTGCAATTGTGAATTATTGAGGGGGAATAAATAAATCAATAAATATGTTGAAAGACTAAAATATGAAAGTCAGTGGCTTGCAGAATAAAATACTTCATGGTAAGAAGATTTTCAAAGATTACAAGGATAAATGTTATATTAGATGAAGTCCAATAACAAAGTTTATTACTGAGATTGGGTTGATGTTAATATCAGAATGAATGAACAGTGGCAGGATCACGTAATGACTAGGCAGATTTTGAAAATGGTAGCTCAAGTAAACTCCATTATACAGCTGTTTCCTGACTTGGGAGTAATTATGTTACTCTCTTTGTACTGGTGTCTTCATCATTAAAGTGAAAAAGAGCATAATAATATTCCAACAAAAAATTAAATAAGGCCAGGCATGGTGGCTCACACCTGTTATCCCAGCACTTTCCGAGGCCAAGGCGGGTGGATCATGAGGTCAAGAGATTGAGGCTATCCTGGCCAACATGGTGAAACACTGTCACTACAAAAAATTAAAAATTAAAAAAAAAAAAAAAGCTAGGCATGCTGGCCTTTTGTCCCAGCTACTCAGGAGGCTAAGGCAGGAGAATCGCTTGAACCTGGGAGGCAGAGGTTGCAGTGAGCCGAGATCACGCCACTGCACTCCAGCCTGGTGACAGAGGGAGACTGTGGGATGGGGGAGGGGAAGGGATAGCATTAGGAGATATACCTAATGTAAATGACGAGTTAATGGGTGCAGCACATCAACATGGCACATGTATACATAAGCAACAAACCTGCATGTTGTGCACAGGTACCCTAGAACTTAAAGTATAATTAAAAAAATTAAATAAATTTCTACTTGTTAAAAATGTTAAGAGTTTAGTTATTGAAGTTATCAAGAAAAGTTTATTGTCATACATATGTAAGTGTATATATGTGCGTAGATATAGGTATATATGACAACAAACATATGACATACATACATATTATGTGTGTGCATACATATGTACGACATATATGTATATATGACAATAAGTATATATATGCACATACATATGGTATGTATATTATAAATTTAAGATTTAGGAAGAGTTGGTTGATACCCACTAAATTTTGAATTGGCTGAATGGTTCAGCAACTTGAGAGAGAAAGAGTTAGGCAGGGAGAGACTGGGGTTTATTTTACATCAATATATGCTCCAGAATCAGTATCCAAATGATAATGGGACTATAAGCCACATCTTATGAGGAATGAGTAAGGAGACCGGCTGTTCTTAACCTTTAACAAGAAGACATAATTGTTTTGAAAAATGTTTAGAATTAAGATTTAGACCTAAGATTAGAGTGGTTGGTGGGATGTTTCAGTGATACAATATCCCTCTCAATATTACAAAACTTTTAAAGTTTGATATTTTTAAGTATAGAAATGTTTCCCTTGGGATGTAAGGCAGTAAGAACATGCATGGTATTGCTGAGAACTTGACCGTCATGTTGTGCCAAGTACTAAACCTAGTGTAAAGGTGGTTATGCCAGGAAGTGTTTGAGGTCTTTCTTAACCCTGGGATTTCATGACACGTACCTTAGCAAAAACAAGATGCCACGACGGATAGACCGCAGAGTAGAAACACATAGAACAAAATGAAGAACATAGGAATAATGTCACAGGGGAAGGCACATTTTCTGGTTCATCAATGGTGTATTGTACCTGAGTCTTCATATGGTGGAAGCGACAAAGCCTCTCTCTGGGGCTTCGTTTCTAAGGGCACCACTGCCTTTCATGAGAGCTCTGTCTTCATAACCTAATAAACTCCCACAGTCCTCATTTTCTAGAACCGTCAAATTGGGATTAGCTTTCAACGTGTGAATACTGTGGGGACACTCAGATTTTCAGACCATAGCACCTGTGAATCTGAATCTTACTCCAAATCACACCGTTTCTAAAGAAAGATTTTTTTTAAGTCCCCACATTCTATTGTTACTTGTCTATTTGGTGAGGAATCTGAAAGAAGGAAAATGAAAAAGGCAGGAGTCAGGAGTTCTTTTCCTTCTGGCTCTAATGTAATAATGGTTGTGTTAATAAACATCACTATTCTCTAACTATTTTTTAAAATGCATTTTAAATACTGTTAAAGTCTTTTGCAATCTCTTCAATTTTGACATAGCCACCCAACAGCATAGAATTGAAAATTTTCATTATAATCCTGATTTAATATCTGAAAAAAACGTTTAAAGTATACCATTTATATTAGAGCAAAACCATTCTGATAACTCTGTTTAATGTAAAGAATCCATATAAATTACACATTTATATAACCTGTCTTATTAAAAATAAATAACTATGAAGAGTGATTCGAGAAAGAATGTTCAATGCATTTATTATTGTAACACACATTACCTTATCCTGTCTTTTGCTCTCTCAAACTTGTGCCACGGATCACCCTGAAACATCTAATAAACATAATACTAATTTCAGGTGATTTGTTGAGATAATCAATTAATTAATATATAGCTATGAAAGTGAATACATTAGACATGTTATCTAGATAGACTTCACAGTCTACTAAGTCAACAGAAGCATTGTGTAATCCTGTGCTTTCCCAACTTTGACTTTTATGTCAATTACCCATAGATCTTGCTAAAATGCACCTCATATTAAGCATTTTTAAGATTGCTCCATGCTTCCTGGTCTTGTCTTCCAAATTCATTGATACTTGACATTTTCAGTCTCATCTCCTGTTGTTTACTCATTATAATGTTATACCAAATTGTCCATTTTTTCTTATATTAAGGTTGTTATTACATAGCAGCATCCAAAGCTTTTCACCTGTTCCCTTGAATCTCAGAGTTTCAGTGAGAGCCAGTCCTCTGTGTAAAGCTTTGTCTTTTGCCCTGACATATAAAGTCCTCCATACATTTCACATATACTTTCATGGTGACTTTTTTCAGATTGTGTGGTCTTGACTCCATCTGAAACCCTGCATTCTTTTGTATGTTTCAAAAACCAGAGTAAGAAATTATGCTACATTTTTTCTGCAATGATAACTGTATCTTACTCATTTTCTTTTATTAATATATTTGCAATTTAATATTATTATTCAGTTTCTTAGCCAAATAACTCTGCACTTTACTTTTTGTTTACTTTCATTTATAACTCTAAGAGTTTGATGCAGCCCTGACTGAAATGAACACAATGATATACTTATTTTTATTGCAAAATTATTCTCTAAAACAATATTAAATTATTAATCAAATCAATGGATAATAACTATGGCCTTTTATGAGTTTTAATAAATAAAACTATATAAATATATGCTCACTGAAAAAAAATCAGTGCTCTAAAATCATAGTAATATGTTACTCTGGATTTTAAAATAGCACCAGCAAATATAGTAATTAAATCAGTTTTCTAATTAGAAATGTTCACAGTGGCAAGTTTTACTTTGAATTTAATTACTTAAACTATCACAACAAACATGCTAACAAGCCAAAAATAAGTGAAGAAAACAAACTTACAAAGAGGAATCTTCCATATACTATGAGAGCCATTGGTATGAAAAAATTGTATCTTCAAACAAAATTTGTCATTTTCAGTTCAGATGCTTCTAGAAGAAAATTAGCTGACATATTAAAATAGTGATGAGCTCACAGTCTTTTTTAAAATTAAATGTCAATGTAGTAATAAGTGGGCCTTCCAAAAATTCTTTAAATATATGAGAGGGGTGAAATGTAAATATATATGTTAGGACGGCTGCACCATTAAGAGGAAAATCGCTCCTTTCTTGTCTTTTAGTTACTTAAGATTAAACTGTTGGCTCAGTGTCTATGATCATCCCAGTGGCTGCCCGCCAGATTAGCAATATTGCAAACCTGAGTCTATCAGCTCGAGGTAGTGTTGCTGGCGTGAGCCTTTGCAGCACTTAATTTAATTAGATGAGGCTTCCATTGTTGAAACTGCTGAACACAGTATTTTTAACGGAGCCAAGGAAGAATCTAATTTATTAGACCTTTGAAACTGCGCTGAATTGTTATTGTGGTGTCTCACAGCAACTGCAATATTTTGAGTATAAATTCTGAATCCCGAGGAAAGCAGTATTTCAGGTATCTATCCTATGTTTGCTGCTGATGCACTAGGCATTTTTTCTTTGGAGCTGTGCATCCTATTATGATCTCGGTTGTTGTTGGCCTGCAAGTTCAAATACAGTTTTCCATTATTATTCCATGAAGAAATTTGGTGCTGTGATGGGAATAGTGAGCTGGGATAAAGGAGAGCTACATTTTGTTTCACCTTTGTTTTATTGTGTGATATTGAACTTTCCATTTTATTCCAGCATGCTTATATAAAAGAAAAGGACAAACATTTTCTAGAAGCATGAGATGTTATAAAGCTTATAAAATAAATTCTAAAAGGAACTTGGAAATATTTAGGAGAAAGAAACTTAATCTTCATTGAGCAAGTGCTTCATGCTTGGTAAAAAATGGCAAGCATAAAAACAAAATAAACAACCACAAAATCTCTTGGCATTTGTCTCAAAAAAGATTGTATCTTAAGGGAAAAACCAAACATGATCAATGTATTTTCTAAGTACATATCTGATTTATAAATACAATGAATAATTTGTAGACTGTATTCAACTTGAATAAATGAAGGGATATTTTTATTTTATTCTACATGCAAAAGAGGTATTAAATTACATCACCTTTTAAGGGAGACATTTGTATTTTTGACTCCTTCTTTAGAAGCAATTGACAGTATTTGTTTTGGACATAAATTATCTCTGTACAAGGCAGTGGACATAAATGTTAAAGGTATGAGATTTGGGTATGAATTTTGATTACATCGCTCAGCAATCACATTTCCATTTACTGATAAAATATTAATCAATTGTATCGTTCACGATTTAAGCAGTGCCCTAGTTCTTGAGCATATTGCAAAATAAGTAAGATCGCTATGGTCTCTAAGTTCTTAATAGAATTACAATGTACCAGGACATTGGGATTTAAAGAAAAAAGTATCAAGTGTTACATTATAAAGGATACTAAGGTTCATGGAAGGAGACAATAGAAGGTTGTAACCTTGGCCGATGGTCCAAAGTAGGGTTCCCTGAGGAAATTATATTCAAGCCTTTATCTGATAGGTGGATAAAAGTTAGCTAGGGGAGGTTTGAGGACACTGTGTTATTATGCCTTTATAGTCTTATGGACACATACATAGCTTTCTGTTTTACTAGCTGACATAGCTCTGCTCTTCATCAGGGAACTACAGAGTATGTATCAAGAAAAATAAATGTGTTTCTTTCTTTACCATCTTGTTCAGTCTTTATAGTCTTTTTTCACTTACTGTAGGACTAAATGTCTCTACATATTCAAATAATTTAGGTTATTTTAGAGGAAAAGTAGAAAGGAACGTGACATTTTCACTAAAACATATTTGCATAGGCTTTTATTATGGGGTGAAATAGTTTAAATATTTAGGGGCTTAAGAGATAAAATTCAAAGTAAGTTGCCACTGAGGAAATACGTGCTACTCTAAAAGTAGAAATTATTTTATCACTAATTGTATTATTTTCATAATTATTATTTTAATGAGTGATCACCTTTGTAACTTTTATTCATCTGAAAATAATAAAGGTCTTTGTTTTAGTACAATAAGATTCTTTGTTATGAAGTGGGTACCAGGTGGGAAGGTGGTCCACAGTAGGGATAGGGGAAGGATGTGGAGAAAAATCATGGAGGATCTTCAAAACCAGTGCCTTTGAACTTCTGTATGCATCCGAGTCATCTTGGGATCTTGACAGTATATCGGTGATGACCCTAATACTAGGGTCATTAAGGTGATGCCTGAGAATCTTTAGTTCTTAGGTGACTGCATTTTCTTATCTATGCACCATACTTTGAGTAGCAGTTTTAGGCTGAGAATTTGAAACTGTATTGGTATAACAATGGGAAGGGATCAAGGAATTCTAAGCAGTATCGTGACAGATGTGTATTTATTTTTATAAGGTTGCACTGTGAAAAAATGCAGAGTAACCTTACATTCATATTGTTGAGTCAAAGAAGCTGGTATGAAAAGGCAACATGCTGACTCTAACTACATGACATTTTAAAAAGGATAAAACTGGGAAGAGAGTAAAAGGA
Organism: Rhinopithecus bieti; assembly: GCF_001698545.2. Taxonomy (NCBI): domain Eukaryota; kingdom Metazoa; phylum Chordata; class Mammalia; order Primates; family Cercopithecidae; genus Rhinopithecus; species Rhinopithecus bieti. Next base: position 954,481 of record NW_016820246.1, on the reverse strand, counting down.
CCCATGGTTCCCAGGAATTAGGAGAAAGGAATAGAGGGAGGAAGACAAGGAAGGGAGAATTTTAGAGCAATGGAAGTTATTTTTTATGATATTATAATTGTGGAATTATGTTGTTATACTTTTTCAAAACCAAGCAGATGTATAACACAGAGTGAACTCTAATGTAAACTATAAACTTTAATTAATAATATTGTGTCAATATTGGCTCATCAATTGCAACAAAGGTATCATACTAAAGCAAGTTATTAATGATATAGAAATCTGTAGTGACTGAGAGTGGGTTATATAGGGAATCTACTTTCTGTTCAATTATTCTGTAAACCTAAAACTACTCTAGAGAATAAAGTCCAGTATCTGAAAGTAAAAGATCACTCTTACAGCAGTGTAACAAAAAAGATTAGAATAAAAAAATGCAGTGAAGAAACTATTTTATCTTGCAATTATTTTTCAACATCCAATCAGTACTGCATAATAACAATATTGAGTCCATTATCATGTATCTATGGTTCATGACACAAAAGTTGTGTTCCCTTGATTGCTACATTAGTAAAAATAAAAAAGAGAAAAATACAAAATAAGCATGTGAATCAAGTGGTACAATTAGAGTAACAACAACAAACTTTTACCAGACCTATGAATATAGAACTATGTTTTATTCATTTCATGTATTATGCTTTAGTATGTGGTTCATGCTACTTAGGTGGAAGGTAGCAATGGTATGAAACACTGGGATAAGAGGGTTAAGGGAGAAAAATATACTAATTCATAGTATATTTACACAATAGAATTTATAGGACTTGATGAGTCATGGAATATGAGGAGCAAAGAGAATGCAACCATCTAAAATTACAAGCACCTGGCCAAAGAGCTGAGTAGATGGTGATGCTTTTTACTGGCACAGAGATTATGAGAGAATCTTTTATTAGGAGGATAATAATGGAAACAGCAGATCATGGAATATGTGCTCGTTTAAGAGAGAAACGAAATATAGTAATTGGTGATGAAATATGTATAAATAATAAGAAAATGAATCAAGCTATAATTTCTGATAAAGTCAAAATAAAATTGTTTTGGGGTAGCTGGGACAAGAGGATTACCTTGTTCTACTGAAGATTACTTAAATTATTAATTTCAGAAATGATTGCATCTCGGCTTCTGTAAGTTCACATTTATAAACATGGGTCTTTTTATTGGAAAACGGCAGAGAAAGTAGTCTAAGGAAGAGGTTATCAGAATACTGAAATATCCACATTTTGGTGGAGCAGTTTGTGAGGATAATGGAATCATATTGAGAAACAAAAGGAACAATCATGAATATTAAGAGTGTATGTCAGGCACTAATATCCTAAATAAATGAGGGGATATATTTAGGAGCTCAGAAGTTGACTGTAATAAAAAGGAAACAGTCATGTATTTGAGTTTTATGAGTCTGGAAAAAGTGGGATTTAAAGAAAAGCATTAGTTTTTCTTTATTCAGAAACTGGCGGTCAAGAACAATGAGGATAACAATCACATTTCTAACCCTGGTAGGCATGGGGTGAGAGAATAAGGAAAATCGCCACTAAAGAAGACTTCACGTATATATGGGAGGTTGTTGACTATGACAAGAGTTCCAGAGTGCTCAGTCTAAGGAGTTGGGATATAAGGAGAGAAAGAGGTTTTAATTAGGGGAGAAAAAGAACAGAGGTCAAACGTAAAGTACATATCCTTCCACTTTGGACAGATGCAGGAAATGGAATCTACTTTTGTCAGAAACATACAGGAAAATAACAGGGTAGAGGCACAGAAAATCTTACATCCACAAACTCCAGGAAGATACAGATTCTCTGGCGGCCTTATAAACGATTCCCTATAGTTGTAGTATGAGCTCGAATGTACCTTTAGTTCCTACAGTGTTGAAAGCTTTAAGTAATGCATGAATGATTCATAAGAAGCTAGCAAGTATCCATCTTATGATCCTGCATATAAAGAAGTGGAACTGGAGGTGAGGAATGCCCAGAAAGATAGTTTCCCAAGAGTATTGTGCCAGTGATTTCAATGGGACAGCCCGTTTGAATTTTGTGCACATCAGGTCGGAACTCCAAATAGTCTTGAATGGATGAAATGAAACAGATCATCACATTTTTATGGATTGATATTTTATGAATGAACTGTAACTTCTAAATGCAGAATAAATAAAATATAACTTGGTATAGTTGGAATTTTCAATTATAATCTGTTAAATTTAATCAGCATTTAATAGTTTCAAACTGCAGAGTTAACTAGAAAAAAAATTTCTATTTACCTATATTATCATAACTTTTACTTGGAAATTGATCATTAGAAAATTTAACTGTAAAGAAACATACTTCTATTTATGTAAGATGACTCTTGAGAATTGCATTAAAAGTTTTTTCCTTTATGTGGAGTAGTGATTCAGAATATTTTTAGAGCATTGAGAGTGCGTTTTAGCAATTCTCCTCATGGTGAGCCCTAGGTCATTTAAAATTTATGCTACTCACTCAACAGGAAAGTTATCAGGATCCTGGGCTGTGTGAAAATTGATAACATGCATTGATCAATGATGTATGAACTGAATCTACAACTTGTTTATTTGGCTTCACCTGCACTTCCTTGACATTTTGATTCATATTCTTGGCAATACTTGTATGAAGTCACATGCATGCTGGCAAATAATCAAACCATTCTGATACTCTAATGATATACAATTTGTGCAGTAGCCACAGCCTCTTACTCTTATCCAGGGATCCAAATCATCGGGATAATTTTAAATGGAACATGTAGGATAAAACCCCGTGAGGATTTTCTTGGGATTTGCTCTTTTTATACTACAGCTATTAGAAATTCCGTGCACATTCAAAAGAAGGATACAGCTTGATGTCTGTTTTCTATGTCCAGAGAATTTTGCCTCAGATATAAAATTGTGTAATATTCAAATGAATTTTTTTAAAAAGGTCAAATATGTAAGAAGCTGTTAAGATTATTGTATTAGAAAAAATTGGAAAATCCACTGGGCTTGATTTACTATGGTCTGTTAGGTGATTATCCTTTGTCATGATCTGCTTGCAAAGGCTTCCCTGATTTCTGGACATTTTTTTTTCTTTTATTGCATGTCTTTTTAGAGTAGACTTCTAGTTCATTTCTGAGCCAGAATTACTACTGGCTCTTCTCTTCCCTTGGTGTATCAGGATTTCATTCTGAGGACCACAATGTTTTACCGTCGTTCTTTAGACAAGCCAAGCCCTTGCTTTGTTGTACTATCCCATCCTGTTACTCAAATTTTCTTTCTTCCGTTCTCCTTTCTTTCTGTCTCCTTCCTTCCTTCCTTCCTTCCTTCCTTCCTTCCTTCCTTCCCTCCTTCTTTCTTTCCTTCCTTCCTTCCTTCTTTTCTCTCTCTCTCCTTCCTTCCTTTCCTTCCTTCCTTCCCTTCCTTCCTTCCTTCCTTCCTTCCTTCCTTCCTTCCTTCCTTCCTTTCCTTCCTTTCCTTCCTTCCTTCCTTCCTTTCCTTCCCTTTCCTTCCTTCCTTCCTTCCTTCCTTCCTTCCTTCCTTCCTTCCTTCCTTCCCTTCCTTCCTTCCTTCCGATGGAGCCTTGCTCTGTCACCCAGGCTGAAGTGCAGTGGTGCGATCTCAGTTCACTGCAACCTCCACCTCCTGGGTTCAAGAGATTCTTCTGCCTCAGCCTCCTGAGTAGCTGGGACTACAGGCACATGCCACCACGCCCACTTAATTTTTTGTGTTTTTAGTAGAAATGGGATTTCACTGTGTTAGGCGGGATGGTCTCGATCTCCTGACTTCATGATCCACCTGCCTCGGCCTCCCAAAGTGCTGGGATTACAGGCATGAGCCACCGCACCCAGCCTCAAATTTTCTTTTGCTACCTAATTCCCCCATAGAATGAGTATCCTACCCTAAATCTTGATCTGTTCGAACACTGGAATTTACATATCCTATCTCCATTCTGTATTGTGTCCTATAATCCCCAATTGAACGCAATATAAAATTCTGCTGCTTATACTCTGCTGCTTGAAAGTTTGGACTCTAGAACAAAACTAACTGAATTGGAACCACTGACTATCTGTATTAATTTGGACTATTTAATTATCCCATGTGTGTCTACATTTTTTTTTCTATAACATGGACAATGATTACAAAATGTCTACCTTATAGGGTTGTTTTGAATATTAGAGGAGTTAATAGTCATTAGTGCTTAAACAGTTCCGGGCACTCCACAAGTATTTGCAAAATAAAATGCCTATGTAAATACGTGTTTATTTTCATTCATTTATTATAGTTTATATCTTTGGCTAATGATATTCACAATCAGCCCAACACTTAAATCTATTACAACCCCTCTGTAACTTTTTTCCTTATCTAGAATTTACCTTAGGTTTCATAATAATAAATTATTTCTACATACTTTCCTGCAATACCTTACCACTGGCTTTGTCTGTATCTGTTTTCAAATTGCTAGTGGCTTGCATGAGTTACCTACTAAAGATTTTTCATGCATAAAATATCTCTCTCATGAAGTTGTTTCAAGGACAAAATAGATAATATATGGTAAACACATGCCAGAGTGCTGAGCACTCAGTAATGCTCAATAATTCTTAGCTTGCCACCCCATCTGCTATTCCTATTTTGAATGAAAAGTCTCAACTTGTCCTACTGCAGAACAAGGCTTGTTTATGACATGTAGGTAATGGTGATTTAGAGCCAATAAACTTTGGGGAAACAGCTTGAAAGGCAATCTCTTCCCTTACAAGTGATAAACATGTTTAATTTTAGCTTTCCACTATCTTAGGGTTAGTTAAACACCAGGCAACACTCAGTAAATGTGACCATTGACTACATTTGCTGTAAAAATAGAATAACTGAGACTGGAAAGCACAAAGTAACTGAACAAATTGCATAGTTAAAAACATAAACAGGTCTAATTCACAAAATAATTGCAGCAATATTAGTTAACAACTATTATACTTGACCAAAATCAAGAGTACGGTTGTAGTCCTGTAGAAAACAAGAAACAAATAAACAAAGAAGTAAATCTTTATGAGTTTGTCTGATAAAAAATAAAACGCATTTGAAGGAGGCTGTATTGATCTAAATGAAAACCTCTATGGACACAACACTCAATAAAGTGTATTCTTCACTTCCCACTCGAATATTCTTCTTTTCCTTTTAGTCTCTAACTAGTAAATTAATTTTTTGAGGATCTCTGTATGCACAAAGTATAGAAAATATATAGGTATAATAAAATATAATTTTTTAATTCCTGACTCAAATCTGTCAGCCATAATTTCTTGATTTTAGGGTATTTTAGATAATGACATAATGTTTGAGAAAGATTTACTGTAATTTTTTTCATATTCTGATTGTGAATTATGTATTACCTGCCACATACTCAGAATAGAGTCTGAGAGAGACTTCACTGATACACTGGTTATTTAATGACTATAAATTATAAAACTATCCTAGTGATAGTTTGGAAAATTACAACATAATATAAAAGAAGGAATAAAATTTCAGGGAAAAAAATGCCTTAGGCTGATAATTTCTTAAAAATACAGTACCAAATACTTTCAAGTTAGCTATGTAAATTTGTAGATATATTTTGTGATCAGATCTGAAACACTTTAACATCTCTATCTATATCAGATGAATGAAGTTAGAAAACACCATTTATGACATGTATCATCACCTAAAATTATCCATATAAAGTCTTAGCAATAATAAGCAAAACCCATTTACTGTCATTCTTCTCCGAAATAAATACTGAATGCATTTATTTACTCATTTAATGAACACTTGTTGAACAACTTACTACATGCCTTTAATTGCCTCTGTTTATATACTATATGCTATTTGCCTTGCAAGGGTTAAATAATGTTGTTTTATATAAAGAAATAGATATTTTACCTGCAATATGGCTAAAATGAGATGCGGAATTACAAGATGATATTTTTGATGTGTATTGTCTCACATAAACTAATCCTTAAGGCAATGAAAATAGAAATGGAATATATATACATATATAAAATAAGATATATACAGATTTATAATCTACATATATTTGAGATTCTATTAATTATATATAGAGAGGCTTAAAATAGTATTGGATTATGGATTAAGTATGACTTAGAAACACAGTGTTTTTAAAAATATAAAACTGAAATTTATCCTCACAGCTCTGGAGGCTGGCAAGTCCAAAATCAAGGTACCAGAACTTAGTGAGGGCTTTCTTGCTGTGTCCTCACTTGACTGAAGACAAAAGGGCAAGAGAGAAACTCTGTGCACCCACATGGCAGTAGAGCTGGAGAAGGTGAACTCACACATCAAAACCATTTTTATACTGCCTTGAATCTATTCATGAGATTTTTGCCCTCATGACCATTAGGCCACACCTCTCAACACTGTTGCATTCGGGATTAAGTTTTCAACACATGAATTTTGGAGTTTACATTCAGACTATAGTAGTTGTTATCACATAGTTTCTTTATGTGTTGCAGCAGTGTCCTGGTCCTGTACCCATTGCCTGTACTCTCACTGTATCTAGGAAGTGACTAATTTACCTTTGATTTTTCAGGCTCATAGGTGGAAGGGACTTGCCTTGTCTTATACAATACATTGGATTTGGATGTTGGGGTTAATGTTAAAATGAGTTAAGACTTTGAGGGATGGTTGGAAAGGCATGATTGGTTTTGAAATGTGAGGACATGAGATTTTGGAAGGGCCAGGGTGGAATGATATGTTTTGGATGTGCCTCCACCCAAATCCATCATTTCTTTGTCCACTCATTGATTGATGGGCATTTGGAATGGTTCCATCTTTTTGCAACTGCAAATGGTGCTGCTATAAACGTGTGTGTAAGTATCTTTTTTCATGTGATTTCTTTTCTGCTGAATAATGTCACCCAGTAGTGGGATCGCTGGATCAAATGGTAGCTTCACTTCTAGTTCTTTAAGTAAGCCCCACATTGTTTTCCATGGTGGTTGTGCTAGTTTACATTCCTACCAACACTGCAAAAGTGTTGCCTTTTCACCACATTCATGCCAACCCCTATTACTTTTTGAACTTTTGTTGTGACCATTCTTGCAGGAGTGAGATGGTATCACATTGTGGTTTTGACTTACATTCCCCTAATCATTAGTGATGTTAAGCATTTTTTCACATGTTTGTTGGTCATTTGTAGATCTTCTTTTGAGTTGTATATTCACGTCTTTGGTCAGCTTTTTGATGGGATTGTTTGTTTTGTTCTTGCTGATTTGCTTGAGATTCTTTTATATTTGGGATATTAGTCCTTTGTCAGATGTATAGATTGCAGATTTTTTCACATTTTGTGGGTTGTCTGTTTACTCTGCTGATTACTTCTTTTGCTGTGCAGAAGCTTTTTAGTTTAAGTCCTACCTATTTATCTCTTTTTTTTTTTTTCTTGTGTTTGCTTTTGGGTTCTTGGTCATGAGGTCTTTGCCTAAGGCCATGTCTAGAAGGGTTTTCCAGTGCTATCTTCTAGAATTTTTGTGGTTTTAGGTCTTAGGTTTAAGTGTTAGATTCATCTTGAGTTGAATTTTGTGTAAGGTGAAGGATGAGGAATCAGTTTCATTCTTCTATATGTGGGTTGCCAGTTATCCCAGCACCATTTGTTAAATGGGGCATCCTTTTCCCACTTTGTATTTTCTGCTGACACAATTGCACAGTACTCAGCCTGCTCTAACATGCAAGTGCCACCTACTGGCCTGGAGGTTGCCTGCACAACCCAATGTAATATCCGCTGATAGAAATGCATACTCCTGGGGGTCAAGATAAGTTTTCTGAGCCATCCACTTCCCCATCTCTGCAGGAGGCAGTGAACTTGCTCACATGCCAGTACACTGCTACTACAACCAGCAGGTGAGGAAACCACCACATCAAGGCTATCTGTAACCAGGAAATTAATACAGAGCATTGGCTCCCTAAAAACACCCAGAAGCAAAATCAAATGACACTGCTCAACATACATTAAGCTCACATGCTCAAGGGAGAGAAAAGTTTCATCCAAGTGAAAGTAAATTAAAAAATAAACAGTGAACAGCTTCTCCAGATGGGGAAAAAAATAGTATAAGAATTTTGGCAGTACAAAAAAAAAAAAAAAAAGGGTGTTACAACACCACAAAGGATCACACTAACTCTCCTAAATCTCTTGCAGTAGGTACTAACCAAAATGGAAATTCCGAAACATCAAAGAAAAAGTTCAAAATATAGACTGTTAGGTAACACAAGATATTCAGGGGAAAGTTGAAAGCCAGTACAAAGAAGTAAAAAAAAAAAAAAA
>NW_016820246.1:928491-943778 GCF_001698545.2 Rhinopithecus bieti | reverse complement strand
AGTTGAAAGCTTTCCAATAGACAAGACTAAGCAGAATAAATAATTTTAGAGCTTGAAGACAGGTTTTAAAATTCACCCAAACCAGAGAAAATGAAAAAAAAAAATAGATTAAAAAATAAAGCCTTTGAGAAACAGTAGATTATGTACAGCATACAACCCTATGGGTCATAGATATTCCTGAGAAAGAAAAAGAAAGAATAAAATGTTAAATGTTTTGAGCACTTTACACATCATTATTAACCTTGAAGGTAAATGAACTAAATGTTTCACTTAAAATATACAGATTAGCAGAAAGGATTACAAAAAACAAATAAACCAAGATTTAACCATATGCTGCTTTTAAAAACCCACCTAATTGGTAAAGACCTTTATACACTGAAGATAAAGTGCTGGAAAAAGATACTCCATGCAAACAGAAACCAAAAGCAATCAGGAACAACTCTACTAATCTCAGAGAAAACAGACTTTATATCAACAACACAGGAAAAGACAAAGAAAGTCATTATATAATGATAAAGGGATTAATTCAACAAAAGAGCTTACAATCCTAAATATATATTGTGTTCAACACCAGAACACCCAGAATCATAAAAGAAACACTGCTAGACCTAAGAAAAGAGACAGACAGCAATACAATAGTGGGCGATGGCAAAACTCCGGTAACATCACTAGACAGACAATCAAGGCAGAAAATCAAATAAGAAACTACGGACTTTAATTGGACTATATGAAATGGACCTAACAGACATTTAGGTCCATTGTACCTAGTAACTAAAGAATATGCATTCTTCTTGTCTATACATAGAACATTCTCCAAAACTGACTATATATTAGGCCACAAAACAAGTCTCTTAAAAATTTGAAATAATGTCAAGCATCTTCCCAAAGCACCATGGAATACAATTAGAAATTAATACCAAGAGGAACTGTTAAAACTACATAAATGCATGGAAATTAAAAAATCTGCTCCAGAATGAACTTTGAGTCAATGCCCAAGTTTAGGTTGAGAATCAAAAATATTTTGTAGCAAATAAAAATAGAGACACAACATACCAAAACTTAAATACAGAAAAATCAGCATTAAGACGGAAGTTTATAACACTAAATGTCTACATCAAAAAATATAGAAAGCTCACAAATTAACAGCCTAACATCACACATTAAGGAACTAGATAAACAATATAGCCTTCTAGGTAGATTAACCAAGAAAAACAGAAAATTCAAATTAAGCACAATCAGAAATGAAAAAGGAGACATTAGAGCTGATATCACCGAAATACTAAAGATCATCAGAGACAACTTTGAGTTCGCTACACAAATAAACTAGATCAGCTAGAGGAGAAAAAATCTCTGTAGAGAATACCAATAGAGGAAATTGAGTATTACACAAACAAATGGAAAAATAGCTCATGCTCGTGGACTGGAAGAAGTAATATTCTTCAAATGGTCATACTGCTCAAAACAATGTACAGGTTCAATTCGATTCCTATCTAAATACAAATGTCACTTTTCACAGAATTAGGAAGAACACCCTTAAAATTCAAATGGAACCCAAATAGCCAAAGCAGTCATAAGCAAAAAGAATAAAGCTGAAAGCATCGTATTACCTAACTTAAAAGTGTACTACAAGGCTATAATATCCAAACCAGTTTGAGAGTGGTATAAAAATAGACACAGAGGTCAATAGAATATAATTGGACAGAAAGATAGCCACACACCTAAAATCAACTAATCATCAACAAATAGACAAAAACATACACTGGGAAAAAGACACCCCATTTAATCAATGGTGCCGGGAGAATAGGTTGCCATATGCAGAAAAATGAAACTGGAACCAAATCTCTCTCCATATAAAAAATTAACTCAGGATGAATTAAATGTAAAACACAATACTATAAAAAATTAGAACAAAGCATAGGAAAATACTTCTGAACATTGAAATATGCAAATAATTTATCACTAACACTGCAAACGTTGAGTGTAATAAAAATAAAAATGGATAAAAGGGACTTAATTAAACAAAACAGCTTCTGCACCAAAAAAGAAACAGCAGAATAAGGAGACACCCTAGAGAATGGAAGACAATATTTGCAAATTATGAATCCAACAAAGGAGTGATATCCAGAATCCACAAGGACCTCAAACAACTCAACAAGAAAAAAAAAATAATTTAAAACTGGCATGGATATGAACAAGCATTTCTCAAAAGAAGAAGTACAAGTGGCCAAAAATAAATAAATAAATAAATAAAAATGCACCATATCACCAATAATAGATAAATGCAAATAAAACTACAATGAAATATTTTCTTCTGTCAGTCAGAATGGCTATTATTAAAAAGTTAAAAAAAAATACAGCAGATGTTGGTGACGATGCAGAGAAAAAGGAATGCTTATAAACTTTTGATGGGAAGGTAAAATTAATATGGAGATTTTTCAAAGAACTATAAATAGAACTACCATTCAATCCAGCAATCCCACCACAGGGCATCTACCCAATGGGAAAACAAATCATTATATCAGAAAGACACCTGCACTAGTATGTTTATTATGGCACTATTTGCAATAGCAAAATCATGAAATCAATCTAAGTTTCCATCAACGATTGATTGGATAAAGCATGGTATAAATACATATATACCATAAAATGCTACTCAGCCATAAAAAATAATGAAATCATGTCTTTTGCAGCAACATAGATGAAACTGGATGGCGTTATCTTAATTGAAATAACTGAGAAACAGAAAGCTAAATACTGCATGTTCTCACTTATAAGGGGTAACTAAATAACGTGTCCATATGGACATATAGAGTGAAATAATAAACACTGGATGCTGCAAAACGTTTGAGTTTGGGAGATGCATGAAGGATGTGAAATTACCTATTGGGTACCATGTACACTATTCAGATGATGGCTACAATAACAGCCCAGAAACAGCCCAGACTTACCACTGTGCAATACATCGATGTTCAAAAATATTCCTGTACTCACAAAATCTAGAAAATAAAATACATACTTTTAAAACGAACATGAGACTCAAAGCAATCTACAGATTCAATGCAATCCCTACCAAAACACCAATATAATTTTTCACAGAATTAGAAAACACAGTTCTAAAATTTCCTTGGAATTAAACAAGATCCCCTAAGAAACAAACAACTTCATTTAAAACTTGCAAAGGATATAAACAGACATTTCTAAAAATAGTCTTTTGTTGCCAATTGCCTAATAATTCTGTATTTCCACAATTATTTAACTATGAATACATTCCTGAAACATGCTAATTTACCCGGCTTTATTTTGCTATTGTTGTGCCTGAATTATGAATAGTTATAACAAAAATTATTACACTTGAAAATTTAACCTCTGGTATATTTTTTTACAATACTAGTAAGGGTACTAATTTTTATAGTTAAGTTTATAGTTAAGTATATTAAAATATGTAGGCATAAAGTATATTAAAGTATATGTAAGCAAAAGCATGTTAAAATATATAAAATATACTTTAAAAGCATATATATACATGTATTCTAAACATATGTATGATCTAAATATATGAGACATGCTTTATATTTAGATCCAACTTATACCTGTTTTAGATAGCATCAAATAATCTTAAAACTTGAACATAGAATGCATATTAAATTCCATAGTTTGATAATTATTCCATTTTAAAACTCATTTTAAAATTATATTTAATGAGATAGGAAAAAGTCAACTAATACTTTAACATCTGCAGAATTCAGGCAGATTCTACAAAACACGTTTTTTTTGCTGTTGTTGTTTAACAGCTGAATTTACAGTAGTATCACCATCTAAAATCCTTTATCTGTACTTTTTTATTTTATCTTGCAATTATATCAGGACGTTCTGTACCAGCATGCACTCATCACTGGTTAAACTTGTTATAGGTAATCAGATTTACTTCACTTTATCTTTGCAAAATCATCATATTATGCTCCTTTCAAGGGCTTGTCACCTTGAGTCAATTCAAGAACTATGTTTTTGATATTCATAAGAAAGTTGAATAGCAAAATTTTCTCCAAAATTAAAGATTGGTCAATAATATTTTGAGAGTCACAAAATTATATGCACTATAAATGCAGCATCCTTTTATATCTATTATATATTCATAGTTTTAATTATTCAAAAGTAGATGAATAAACCTTATTTTCTTCTAAAATTAACATCACAAAATTTCAGAAGTATATTATGATGTTAAAATATGTCATTTAAATTTATATTTGTGTCAAAGTTACCTTACTTGTGCTTATAACTTCTTTGTAAAATGCCTGTCTCTCAGGGATGCTTTGTAAATTAGTGAATTCATTGTGAGCAAAGCACTAGGACATTTCAAATACTGTAAGTGTGATAGTTTATTTTCTTGTTACATATTAATCAGGCTCCAGATAACAAAGAAGGGAAAAATACAGCGCTTATGAGCACTTTATTGAAAAACTTCACAGGAAGATTCCTCTTTATATTTATTTTTATACCAATATTTTCAATACTATTTCTAAATTGTTGTTATTCTGCATCCTTTAAATATTTCAGTGTATAATGTTGCTTAATCTGATAAATTGATTCATGTATAAATGACATAGCCACTACTTGTCTCGGGTAGCATATTTGCATTTTAACTAGAATCTTCACAATATGCAGTCATGAATATTACAGAAAAACCTGCCGGCTCACAGCTCACAATATGCAGTCAAGAATATTACAGGAAAACCTACCAGCACTTTGGGAGGCTGAGGCAGGCGGATCACCTGAGGTCAGGAGTTCGAGACCAGCCTGGCCACCACGGTGAAATCCCATCTCTACTAAAAATCCCATCTCTACTAAAAATACAAAATTAGCTGGGCGTGGTGGTGCACACCTATATTCCCAGTTATTTGGGAGGCTGAGGCAGGAGAATTGCTTGGAACCTGGGAGGAAGAGGTTGCAGTGAGCAGAGATCACACCATGGCACTCCAGCCTGGGCGACAGAGGAAGACGCCGTCTTGAAACAAAGAAACAAACAAAAATCACCACCACCTGTGACAGGTTGTAAAGAATGAAGTTGCGATAGTAATCTTCAAAAATATCCCCTTCACAGCTGCCTGATTTCTTAAAGTATTGCTGTATATTATCTTCATTTTAATTTAGAGAACATCATCCCACAAGATAAATTTAAATTTTTCTCCCACTCATAAGTGCATTAGATAACCTCAATATCAACACAAAATACAAAGCAAAAAAGGAAAATAAGATTTGATCTTCTTAAGGGAAGAGTGTGGTATAAGCATGGTACCTCTCCAGCTGTTTAAGACTAATAGCCAATATGATGGTATTTGAAGGTGGGACATTTGGGAGATAATTAAACCGTGAGACTGAAACCCTCATAAATAGGATTAGTGCCCTTATAAGAAGAGGCACTAGAGGAATTATATCCCTTTCCACAATGTAAGGATACAGCAAGAACACAGCCACCTGCCAACCAGGAAATGTGCCCTCCCTAGACACTGGATCTGCTGGGTTTGCTGGCACTTCATTTGGGACTTCCTAGCCTCTGAAACTATGAAAAATACATTTCTGTAGTTTATGCTACTCAGTATATGGCATTTTTGCTATAATTGCCTGAAGTACCTCAGGCATTTATCAACACCAGTTAACCTCCACTATTACAAGAAACATAAACAAACACTAAAAGGAGAGCACCTGTGAGGCAGAATCCTATTAAAGTCCTCATTTAAAGGCAGCATATCGATGATATAGGTCCAGTTAATTAAGCTAATGTGAAGGGGAAAATACTAACTTCAGAACTTTGTTTTAGCCTGTGCACAAGATAGATCTATCTATTCAGTTTTTCTCTCTGATGTTAGCTCCACGGGAGAATTATATGAAGACATATAATGACTTCCTTCGTTTTCTCCTACACCACCGGCAGAAGTATTTGGAACACTGTCTATTGTTGACTTACTTGACCATGAATCAGCATTTAACACCTTGGCCTTCATATTTATACAGGAAGCCTAAATAATCCAAAATGTACTGACTTCAAGCTAGATCTTCAGCGCTCCAAATACCAGTAGTTGGAAACTGCTTGCTTTGCTAACACTATTCAGGCAAATATGAGTAATGCCCATAGATCCCAAGTTCTTCCTCTAACTGATCATCCCTTACTCAAGTTACAAAGGGTCCTAGTTTACAAGTTTTAAGAAACAGATTCCAAGGAAGAGGCCTGCTTCCCCTAGGAAGTCATAAGAAATAATTCCTTCATGTTTTTCTTACTTCTAAACTTAACATCTGAAATCTAAACACCTTTGATAATCCATCATCACCCAGACTTTCATCTTTCTTGTTTATTTTATACTTTCTATTTTATTCAATATTCTTGCCCTCTTTGACTCCCATAATACTTTCAACTGTGTCTTCTGAAAGTCATGGTATGTCCTCAAGCAAAATCATGTTTTAATCCAATCCTAGACTGTGAGGATATTGTCTTCCCTGAAGTCCTTTAAAATCTAGACTGCTATTCTCCCATGTCCCATTACAACATATTCTAATCACCATTTCTAAACTATTGTTCCTTTCCCTTATGTAAAGGAACTCATCTTTTCTTATTTTTTCCATCAACACATACTATTCTCTAACCTTCTGTGTTGAAGAAAATTTCCAAATCCTCTACCGTTTTGCTAAAAAATAATTATAATATGGCTCTTCTATAGCACTACTATCATTAT
Source organism: Rhinopithecus bieti (assembly GCF_001698545.2). NCBI lineage: Eukaryota > Metazoa > Chordata > Mammalia > Primates > Cercopithecidae > Rhinopithecus > Rhinopithecus bieti. Next base: position 937,053 of record NW_016820246.1, on the reverse strand, counting down.
TATTTACAGAATCACCCAATTTAAACAATAAAATCTTTAAAATCCATGTTATATTTTTTACCAACTTAACAAAATAACAAACACTCAGGTGTTTCTGTATATTTATCAGAGTAGACATACAGAAACATCTGGGTGTTTATATATATGCATTATGTGTGTATATATACATTATGTGTGTGTGTATATATATATATACACACACACACACACACAAATATAAAACAAGCAATATATAAGACACATTGATTTCTACTCTGATATATATAATAGAGTTGATATGAAATATATGTAGTATGATATATATATATATCAGAGTAAAAACATAGATAGAATGTGTACAGATAGAATGTAGATAGATAGATACTGGATTTTATCTATTCTCGATCAGCAGATAAAGTGCAATGTAACAGCTGAAATATATAGAAAAAGGTATTACAAATGAGGAGAATTTAATAGCAAATAAACCGAGATAAGAAATTGTAAATTGTGTTCAATAGAATTTTCTTGAAGATTAATGTGCAATATAAAATGGAAATACAGACAAATTGACAGAAAATAAAGTAAGAATTATTATTAATTTATCTTTTTAATAATGTATAAAAGCCCATCTGAATTGTGTGACAAACTTTTTAGTGAAAAAATCATTTTCTGGTACTTCTAAAAGAAATATGATAGGAAATAAGGATAGTAGTGTGAGTCTTCAAGGGAAGAATGTACTTAATGCCTACATTTTATATTCCAAAGGAAATTAGAAAAGGTGTTGTAATGTTTTACACAACCATGTCTCCATTTATAAATATTTAATTTTGATTTGATTTCTACTGCTGGAAGTTCATCTCTTATTTTCAACAATGGTTCCTAAAGAGATATAATAATAGACTTAAGGCTTTAGAATGTTGTAGGGAAGATAGAGGGAGGGTTTTGCCTTAAAACTTCAGTACAACTTTATTTTCATACCAAAACGAGGCATTCAGTTTTTTAGATAATAATAGTAATAGCAATAGATATGTACTGTTTATTTTCCCAACTAGACAGCTGGGATAGTTAGATAGAATGGGCAGCTATTACCATTCATTGTTATTACTATCATTATTTTAAAAATAACACAAAAGAAATACAAAATGTGACTCGGGTCAGATTTTGAAATGTCTGTAATGAGTTCGAATGAAGATTTCACATGCCCAAAAGAGTAATAATAAAAATTAAAATATGTGAGAATATACAGGAAATAAGAAAGGAAAGGAGTTTGGAAAGTATTTTGTTGACAGACGAGGCAACAAGGATGAAAGTGCTATGGGGAAGCAAGAGACATTGGAGAAAACCCTATTTATGATTAAACGTAGAAAGAAATATCAAAATCGAAATACAAATTGATTAAACTATTCTGACATAGTTACAGAAGAAAGTATCAATTCCAAAACATAAATACAGTTGGAGATAATTTAAAAATGTTGAAAGAGGTAATATTTTATGAAAGGGTAAGTTGCATTTATCCATACAATAAAAGGGTATATTTTCTTCAAATTTAGTCAGACACACAAGCAAGAAAATTGCAGGTGTTGAATTATTTGGAAAAATGTAAAATAAATTAAGAATGGACTGAAGGATACAGACTTATTTTTTCCTTAGATATTGTTATTTTGTGCATCTGTGCTCTTATGAGAAGTCTGTAAGAAGGACGGGCAATAAACCACCTTTGTTTTTCTATGATTAAGCTTTACTTGAATAGCAGCAGAATCAGTTAAACTGAAATGAGTGAAGGAACAGCATAGCTATTTAACATTCTCTGAATTTTTCATGTGTGTTAAATTATTTAGTGTTTAACAAAATGTGCATGTTAACATGGTAAGTTTAGATGGCTTTTTACTGAACTTGATGCACCTAGTATGTTATTTTTACAGAGTAAATATTTTATAGCTTTGCTGTAATCTATTTTTCCACAAGGGCATTGATTCATACTATCAAGAATCCAATAAGTCTAGGTTTGTCATAATTTTCTCTTGTTAAATGCAAATGTCAGAAGCGTTGCCTTTACAGAGATACATGTGTTTTATGTATTGGTTAAGTATTAAAATTATTTACATTTTGAAAATATTTCTTTTAAATCAAAAGTAACAAGCTCAGACATTTAAAAGCTTATACTATACAGATAGAGACTTTATATTAGCTTAGGTAAATACACAAAATTACACTGAAAGTAAACACTATAAAATTAGCATTTTTGAAATACAGCAGAAAATAGCAATTTACATGATGGTAAACAGACTCTTGAGAACCCATTATATGATAATCTAGATATGTTTTAGTGAAGTTACTTTCAAGTAAATTTTTGTATAAGGATTTTTTAATTTATTGCCTTCATTTCATATGAAATCAAAATTATGATCTTATAAACATAATTTTCCTGTGTTTGGGTAATTAAGTTAATTTAAGCATTAATCAGAAGAGAAAGCCATCAAAAAGCTATTTCTTCTAGATATTGCAATTATAGAATATTAAAGACAATCTTTAAATATTATCTAGTTTAACTCCCTCACTGCAGAGAGAGAAACAGGGAAAGGTAATGACCAGCTCCCCATTAATGTAAAACTAAAATATACTATTTCTAAAAGTAATTTAATTTTATAGATCATTTTAGATATCTTACTTATTTTCATTAATTAGAAGTCTGGTGAGTATACCAGGCACTGCTCTGGTCTCTGGTTGTACAGCAGTTAACAAGACAAAAAACATTACTAACTGATATGGTTTGACTGTGTCCCTGCCAACATCTCATCTTGAATTGCAGTTCCCATAATCCCCACGTATCGTGGGAGGGACCAGGTGGAGATAATGGAACCATGGGTCCGTTTCCCCCATGCCGTTCTTGTGCTAGTGAGTTAGGCCTCACAAGACTTGATGGTTTTATAAGAGGCTTCCCTCTTCACTGGGCACTCATTCTCACCCCTGCTGCCTTATGAAGATGTGCCTTTTGCCTTGACTGTTAAGTTTTCTGAGGCCTCCCCAGTCACGTGGAACTGTGAGTCAATTAAACCTCTTTTCTTTATAAATTACCCAGTGTTGGGTATTTCTTCATAGCAGCATGATAATGGACTAATACAGGAACTCATTGCATTTATCTTCTAGTTGGGAAAATAAACATAAGCAAATATAAATAAGTCAATAGATGGAATGTGAGATGGTAAGAAGTTCTACAGGAAAAACATAAACTGAGGGAAGGCCAAAAAGCAAAACAAGGTATTGCTTTAGATTAGAGTAGAGTAGGCCTTTTTGAAGTGGTGACATTAAATAATGATCTGAAAGAGACAAAGAAGCCAGTCATGTAGAGCATCAAGTGGAAAATATTTTCAAGAAGAGAAAATTATATGTACAACGACCTTAAGACAAGAGTGTTATTAGTGTGTATAAAGAATCACATTGCATGGTAGCTGCATTCTTGGACCTGAAAGAACTGGGAGGAATGTAGTAGGAGATGAGGTAGAAGTAACACCTGGACCATTTAACATGCCCTGTCTTTATTTTGGGTAAGATGAAAGTCTATACTTTTTTTTTTTTTTTTTTAACACAGAGGAAGTGACTGAACTTTTCAAAAGGGTAAATCTAGCTACTGTTTTGAGAGTCATTGTAGAAGGATAATAGCAGAAACAGGGACAGGAAGCTACTGTGGGTGTCATCTACACCACTGGACATCCACGTCTGAAATTCCAAGAGGAAATCTTCAGAAAAATGATGCATAGGACTAATAGGGATTAAAGGATATTTACAACCATGAGCTCAATAAAAATCTCAGGAAAGTAGAAAGTATAGACAATGAAACAAAGAAGATTGAGAATTAAGCCTGAGGCATACCAAATTTAGAGACTGGGGGATATCTGTAGAAGGATTAAAAAAAAAAAAAAGGCTGACAGTAAAGGAGCATTCAAAGAAACGAGAGAAAATATGGTATTGAAAGCCAAGTGGAAAAAAAGATATGAGTAATTGTGTGTGCCAAATGCTCTAGATAATTCAATTAGGAGTCCTGAATGTTGATTATTAGAGTTAACAACAAAGATATTTCTGTTGGCCTTTAATAGAGGTGTTTTGGTGTAATAGTAGAAACGAAGTGTGTCTGCACTGAGTTCAGGAAGCAATTAGAGGATTGAAATTGGAGACAGAGTACAGATTGCTGTACTGAAGAGCACTGATAGAAGGCAAAAAAATGACAGTAGCAATAAAGGTATTTAAAATAAAGAGAGTATCTCTCTCCTTTTCCAATGTGGGACAAATTGGGACATGTTTATGTGCTTTGACATAATATACAGTAAAAGACGAAAGTTAATGATCTTGAAGGAAATTAGACAAAGAGCAGAGCAATGGCTTTGAGTAGGAGATAAGTGGTAAGAGCACAGTGATGATTTGGTCATCCTGGTAGTCTCTCAAGTGAGTAGAATTATCTCATCATAACAGGGTATCCTGGCTGCTAAAGATGAGGCTTAGACATTATGTCATTGACTCAACTCCTTCCACCTTGCTTTAATCCTTATCTGTTTAAATTCATTGCTGTAAAAAGTGACATTAAATTTATTATTGTTATCGTTATTATTATTTTCATTTTAGTTGACTAGACAGGATTGAGAATGCACAGACAATGGAGGTGATGGCAAAGAATTTACAGCCCACCAGGATTGTTTCCTTAGTGATCTGAAGGAGGGGTCAGAACACAAGGAACTAAAGGAACAGTGAAATCTAAAACAGAATTGGGCCTAATAAGGAATTGAGATAAAGAGATTAGGAGAGGGTCCTTCTCCCTACTTTTCCACAAACACAAACCCTGCCTTACAACTGCAGAATCAATGACATTGGAGAGAAAATCAATCACCAAAGTTTTACCAAAATCATTCATGATTTAATAAAAGCCTCTCACAGACACGAAAATTTCTACAAGATTTTTAGAGAGCTAATATTAAAAAAGAGCACAATGGTGGTTGTGGGGGGAGGCAGGAATCTGACAGTCCCTATATAGTGGTACATTTGTAACCACAACCTAAATCTCCTTTGACTTGTATTACATATAGTACTGCAAAGTCCAAAAGAAAGGGATATAAAGTTAATCAGCAGAAAGGTCCTGACCATTGTCCTAGCTTCCCAATCCCTAGTACTTTTTCTAGCACAAAAGATATTCATATCAGCTAAGATATTTTATTTTATTTTATGGTTTTGCTTGTCTTTCTTGTAATATTTGGCAGCCTTAAGTATCTCCTGCATATATCTAGCACCACCGTTTCTTCCAAGTTTGATGATATATTAAGCCATGCTCATGATTCTAGAACATGTCTCATTCTTTATTTGATGATTTTCTCTTTTATTCACTAAATATCTAGTGATCAGTCATCATGAGTGATATCCTTACTTAGGCATAAGAGATAAAATGGTGATCAAAATCAGAGTATTTTAAAAAGTTTCAATTCTTCAAAACAGAGAGATCAAACTGGCAAAGACTGCAGGAGGGGACATAGCACATTCAGGAAATTAAAAGCCAGTGTGCCTGTAATGTTGAGAGGAACAGAAAGCATAGGGAAAAAAGTTAGAGTCTAGAAAATTAATAGAAATACAGGGGGTTAAAACCTACCTAATCATGGTGTATTTCATTTTGATATGCTGTTGAATTTGGTTTGCTAATATTTGGGGGAAGATTTTTGCATCAATGTTTATCAGGGATATAGGTTTGTAGTTTTCGTGTTTTTTGTTGTATTTTTGTCTGGCTTTGGTATCAGGGTGAGACTGGGTTTTATTCCAGGAATGCAAGGATGGAGCAACATATGAAAATCAACAATTGTGATTCGTCACAGAGAATTAAGGACAAAACCATATGATCATCTCCATAGATGCAGAAAAAGCATTTGATAAAATTCAGCATATTTTCATGATAAAAACCTGCCACACTGAAGAACTATACCTCAAAATAATAAAGGTCGTAGATGACAAATGATAGCCAACATCGTACTGAACATGGAAAAGTTGAAAGTATTTCCCATGAATACTGGAACAAGACAAGAATGCCCACTTTTACCACTCCTATTCAACATAGTAGCAGAATTTCCAGCCAGATAAATCAGGCAAGAGAAAGAAATAAAAGACATCCAAACTGGAAAATAGGACGTCGTATTATCTTTGCTTGCTGATGATATGATATTGTACCTAAAAATCCAGAAAGACTCCTCCAAAACATTATTAGGTTTGATAAATTAATTCAGTAAAGTTTCAGGATACAAAATTAATGTACAAAAATCAGTAGCATTTCTTTATACCCCTAAAGATCAAGCTAGGACCAAATCAAAAGGTAATTTTATTTAGAATAGTTACAAGAAAGTAAAATACCTAGGAATTTTACCAAGGAAGTAAAAATATCTGCTCAAGGGAAACTACAAAATACCGATGAAGGAAATTATAGGTAACACAAACAAATGGACAAACAAATTATAGGTAACACAAACAAACACTTCCCATTTTCATGGTTCAGAACAAATAATATTAATATGACCACACTGCCTAAAGCATTTTACAGTTTCAATGCAATCCCTATCAAAATACCAGTATCTTTTTTCAAAGAATTAGAAAAACAGTCCTACAATTCATATGGAGTCACAAAAGAGCCTGACTAACCAAAGCTATCCTAAACAAAACAAGCAAAAATGGAGGCATAACATTATCTGACTTCAAGGTATACTATACGACTACAGTAAAGAAAACAGGATGGTACTAGTACATAAACAGACAGACCAATGGAAAAGAACAGATAACCCAGAAGTAAAGGCACATATGTACAGCCAACTAATCTTTGACAAAGTCAATAAAAACATACACTTGGGAAAGGACATTCCTTTAAATAAATGGTGTTGCGAATATTGCCATGTGCAAAATAATAAAACTGGACCCCATCTCTCATTATAGACAAAAATCAATGTAAAATGGATCTGAAAATTAAATGTAAGACCTGAAACTATAAAAATCATAGACAAAACCTAGGGAACACACTTATGGACACAGATATAGGCAAAAAATACATGAAAATACCTCAAAAACCAAAGCAAAAAACTAGAAATAGATAAATGAGATTTAATGAAATAAAAAGCTTTTAATCTACAGAGTTAAGAGATAACTTGAAGAATGGCAGAAAAATATTTGCAAACTATGCATTTGACAAAGGACCCATCATATTGGACCTACCATTGATCCAAAGAACACTTTTAGTTCATTGGAATTCACATATATTTGTTTCATTCCATTTTTTTCAAAACTTGTATATTTCTTTAAGAATTTGCTCAATTTCTCACATACTAGGAAGTAATTGTGTGTTGGTGCAATTACTTTTGCACCAACCTGATAGTAATATAATTCAAAACTATTGTTAGTATGTATGTGAAATTCAGTGCAAAATTGTAACTGTACATTAATTAATTTCTCCATTTTGTGCAATCACTACTTCTAAAATAACCTCTTGTTATTTGGAGAATGAATACTTTCTGTGATCTAGCTAAGTCGTCCAAAAGGGAGTGACAGTCTCTTTATATGAGTCTTATCATCACCACCCTCACTTTCCTGGTCAAAGTGAGATTGATTCATTGATGAAACACAACTTTTCCTAATCAGACCAGTGGAATAATTTCCTAGAGTTTCTCAAACTAGAACCAGAGGAGTCTATTACACAATATACATTTACACAACTCTGTAAAAATATCACATACAGATTTCCAGGGATTCTATTTTATTGCTGAGATAATTTGCTGATAAAATTAAGCCAACATACGTGAGGGTTTCTGAAGTCCTTGCATTAATGACAGTTGACTTTTCATACCCCTCTGAGATTCTTGCGCTATTCCAATATTTTCTAATACAATTTCTTTTAGTTGTATTCAGTTTTGTAATAAGATAATTTTATTATTGAAACCCTAATACTATCTTTTCAGAAATTAATATTTCATAGAATAAGATGTATTAAATTATTGGTTGTATATTATATTGAGAACAAAATTATTTTGGCTAGCTTTAGAATATGTGAATGTTGTCTTTGCTGTTCATTCTAATATGGAGTATTTTTTAATGTTGATGCAATTCAAAAGTTGCCTATTTCCCATATTCGATTGCAAAATAAAATTAATTGTTAAGTGTTTTTTGCATAATCTATGATTAAGCAAAAAAATCTATGATTAATCTATGATTTGCATAATCTACGATTAAAATCTATGATTAAGGTAAAATGAATGAAGGAATGAATGAAGAATGAATGAATTCTTAGTTCTCCCCCTCCAGAAGTAATGATGAGGAGGAAGAAAGGGAGTAGGAGGAAGAGGAGGAAGAGAAGGAGAGGAGAAAGATTATGGAATTTTTATAATTTGGGTGATATATATTAATCATGAATATATTAAAATGTATGTTTTAATTTTGGAAAATATTTTATATAAAGTAATGAATATTGTTACTTAAACTTATATTGCAAGCTTCAAGAACTCAAAAATAAGGATTTATATAAATAAATCATATTTTTCTATCTAAAACATTTATTTTTTATTTATCTATTTATTT
>NW_016820246.1:906317-924393 GCF_001698545.2 Rhinopithecus bieti | reverse complement strand
ACCCACAAAGGGAAGCCCATCAGACTAACAGCAGATCTCTCGGCAGAAACTCTACAAGCCAGAAGAGAGTGGGGGCCAATATTCAACGTTCTTAAAGAAAAGAATTTTAAACCCAGAATTTCATATCCAGACAAATGAAATGTTCTAAGCATAGTTTACATTGGAGGATCCTTTCACGTATTATAATAAGCTGAGATAACTGTAGGGTTTACCTGATTTGTTTCCTGTCTTTGAGCATTATTATTTTTTGCTGGTTAAAATCTAATAGCTTGAATTATCTTTGTATGAGATATTTTATCTTTATTTTATAGTTGTTGCAAATAGTGAGGAAATTCTGACCACTGTTTCTTAGCCAGAAATAGTAATTTGTTATTTCCACTTTTATGTAATGGCTCATTTCATTCTTGTTGGCCAAAACAAAAACAAAAACCTCTCTTTATCTTTGACTTCCCGCAGTTTTACTATAATGTGCCTCAGTGTGTTTTTTGTGTAGTTATCTTGCTTGAGATTCTCTGAACTTCTTGGACATGAAATTTATTATTTTTCGTTAAGCTGGGAAAATTGTTAGCCAATACATTTTGTGTATATTTTCTTGTCTTCTCTATATTCTGCTTCTAAAATTAAAATTGCATGTATATTAGGTATTCTATATTTTCCTTTCGGAATCTTTGATCTGTTTTGATTCTGTTTGCTTGCTTGCTTCTCTAGGTGATTCAGTTTGAGTAATTTTGATGGAACTATCCTCAACTTTGCTCACTCATTCCCCTAGTGAGTCCAGTTGTCCAGTTTGCTGATACCTCCACTCACTATAGAAATTCTTCATTTTTGATATCATATTTTCAACTTTTAGTATTTTGTTTTTTATAGTTTATTTTATTCTAATGAAATTTCTCACTTACTGTTTACTTTTTTCACTATATTTTAACACATTAATTATACTTAAGGTTATCAACCATGTTTGATAGGTTCAATGTCTGGACATATCTATTCCTATATATGTTGACTATTTTATCTCTTCATAAGGAGTGGATAATCCTTGCTTATTTTGTGTTTCATATGTGTTTATGATATGCCAGATATTGTGTGAAAAATAACTATAGAAGCACAGTTAATATGTATTCTTACAAATGGATTTGCCTCTTTCTTCAGCTACTTGGTAAGCTTTAATCAATCTAGATTATAATTAATATTCATTTAAGTATTATTGTTGCCATAATTACCTTCAGGGTATAATAAGCTTCACATTCTTTCAGTGGTTGACAGCTTCTAAATTACTTTAAATATGAGGCCAAAAGTGCTACATGATTTTTCTCATTATTCTTGCTTCACATTCAGTTTTCAGCTAGAGCTGCACACTGGCTTCACAGACTTAATCTCCCTCCAAGTATTTGCCTCTCCTCATGCCAAGCAGCATCAGGTTAGTGGTGCTCTTTCTCCAGCATCAGTCAGATTTTGCTTCCTTTCCAAGAAGGATCATAGGGCTGGCAGATATCATCATTATTCTAAGTTGCAGCTGATCACTACCTTAAACTATGTAGGGCCTGGAGCACAAATGGTTCTACTTAGTACTTTTACTTTTAATCTCAGAATTCAGTAGCCTATACATACCTATTCCAACAAGTGGGATTTCTCGGACCTCCTTCCGCGCTCTCAGCCTTTCTCATGGACACTAACTGGAGACCCACTGAAGAGGGCTGGTGAGTGGTTGTGAACTCTTGTCCCTAGGACTTCCACCAGTTCAAAACTCTAATGCTAGTTTATGCTCAGTCTTTAAGAATTCATTGAAATTTCAGATGTGTTATTTACTTTTATGACTGCCACATCCTTCTTCTATGATTTTCCAGTGTTTAAAAAAAAAAAAAAATTCACGTGCCCTCTGTGTCCTCAGTGGCTTATAAGCCTTTGGAATTCACTTCACTTGTTGCTTTGCCATCTCAGTGGGTTCAAAGCATGTGATTTTGTAGATTTTCCAGATTTCTGTCATTGTTAGGTTGGGAGTGACCTTGGCTTTCCTCATTCTAAGCTGACACAGAACTAGTACAAATCCAGTAAATATTGGCAGGAGTTTGGCCATTGTAACATTTACATGACTGAGTGCTAAATATTGTTGTCTCTCCTTAAAGAGTGCAGGACTTCTTTCAGGCCCACTGGCAATTTTGACACTTGCATTTTATCTGGATTCTTTTGAGGCGCACTGTATGGTATGCTAGTGAGTTAAAAAGTAGGTTTCATTCTAGGAATAATTAAAGTTTACTAAGGCTTCGTCTTTATTGTGTATCCACTAAATTCACCCAGTGTCCACTAAATGTCCAGTAGATGTTGTTCACTTAGGATTCTCCACCCCAACTAGTCAGCACACTAGAATGTCTTCCAGCCTAACGTGAGCTCTGGAAATTGATCAAATTATATCCCCCAAGTCATTCTTTGTCTATTTTAGTGGGGTTACAGCCTACTCACTTGTTATTCACTGGGCAACAGATCCAAGGGGAAACACATTCAGTTTTTGGAGATGCTCTTTTCTGTGTACCTTCCTTCTGTCTGGTCTTCTATTGGGCATGCATACTATAGGTGCATCCACCTTCTCAAACTCTGATTTTTTCCTCAAACATTGAAGCTACTAGTCTGTATCGTTATCTAAAAACTACCTCCAGGCAGAAAGCCAAGACCATTGTAGGAGTCACCAGTTTTCATTAAAAAAATTATATTTCTAATGAATTCTTGTGTCAATGAAAAGAGTCAAACTCTTTATATCATGTAGGGACATGGATGCACGCTGGAAACCATCATTTCTTAGCGAAACTATCACAAGAAGAGCAAAACCAAACACCGCATGTTCTCTACTCATAGGTGGGAAGCTGAGACAATGAGATCACTTGGACTCGAAGGGGAACATTCCAACGACGACTCGGAGCGCGTGATCATGGGGAGGGGAGGAGGAGGGATTGCACCTGGGGGAGTTATAATGGATCATAAATGATGAATTGCCATGGGTGCTAACGAGTTGAATGGGTGCAGCACACGCAACACTGGGCAAAGTCAGTACATATGTAAGCACACCTGCCCGTTATGCACATGTACCCTAGAACTTAAAGTATAATAAAAAAAAAAAAAAAAAAAGAAAAAAAAAAAAAAAAAGCTCTTTTTGAAGAGATTTAAAAATATTTGAAGAGATTTATTTTGAGCCAAATATAGTTGACCATGGCCCGATGACACAGCCCTCAGGAGGTCCTGAAAACATGTGCCCACGGTGGTCAGGGTGCAGCCTGGTTTTATATATTTTAAAGAGGCATGAGACATTAATCAAATACATTTATGAAATACACTGGTTTGGTTCAGAAAGTGGGACAACTCAAAGCGGGGCAGACTGGGGATGTGTGACTTCCAGGCTATCAGTAAATTTAGACATTTTCTGACTGAAAATTGGTTAAGTTTTTCTAAAGACCTGCAATCAACAGAAAGGAAATGTTCAGGTTAAGATAAAAGATTGGGAAGACCACAGTTCTTTTGAAGTTTCACTGTGGCTGGCCTTAGAGACAATAGAAGACAAAATGTTTCCTACTCAGACTTTTAAAAAGGTCCTAGACTCTTACTTAATCTCTTCAGGATTGGGAGGGCATCTTGGAAGACAAAGACCTCACTATCTTAACAGAGATTTTTTACAGACGCACGTTTTTCCCCACAAAGGACAGCTTTGCAGGGATATTTCAAGATATGGCAAAGAAACATGTTTTGGGGTAAAATATTTTGATTTTCTTCTTTGTCTCATAATGCTATGTCCCAGTCAGGTTGGAAAGTAAGTCACAATACATAGATTTAAATAAAACTCATCTGATGAGAATTTATGGTTTGTAAGGCATGACTCCCCAGACCCTTTAAATAGAACTTTGTTCAAGATTAAAAAAAAAACCACAAAAACAAAATCAGAGCTTAGTCCTCAATAATCATACGCTGAAATTTTTTTTTTAAACTTTTTAAAATACAATGTACTGTATTAGGGTTCTCTAGAGGTACAGAACTAATGGAATTTATTCTAAACTAAAGGGGAGTTTATTAAGTATTAACTCATACAATCACAAGGTCCCACAATAGGCTGTCTGTAGGCTAAGGAGTAGGAAGAGCCGGTCTGAGTTCCCAAACTGAAAAACTTGGGAGTCTGATGTTCAAGGGCAGGAAGCATCTAGCACAGGAGAAAGATGTCAGCTGGGAGGCTAGGCCAGTCTCTCTTTTCACATTTTTTTGGTCTGCTTATATCCTAGACACGCTGGCAGCTGATTAGATTGTGCCCACCGAGGTTAAAGTTGGGTCTGTCTTCCCAGCCCACTGATTCAAATATTAATCTCCTTCGGCAACCCCCTTACAGACACACCCAGGATCAATAATTTGTATCCTTCAACCCAATCAAGTTGACACTATTAAGCATCATATGCACTTTACCAGATTTTTAGTTGTTCATGGAGGAAGGTAAAGGTGGTAGCCAGGAACTTCATCATAGCCACAGGTAAAAGGCTTTTAAGTGTTATTATGCACTGGAATTTCCTCCTCTCTCCTGCAATTTTCTCCAGAGAATGTACACATATTATGAATGCTTTTGTTTGACTTTGCAGGTTTGCATAAATTTAAAAATTTGTCTCATATTCTAGTGATGTGATTATTAATCATACTTTGCTGTAATAAGAATCTTTTAAAATTTTGATAGAGTACACAATAAATTGTCAAATGAATGCCACATTATGTAATCTTTTATTTCCAGAACATTCTACGATTTCTGTTTAACCTTTCATTCAATAAATGATGCTATTTTATTTTTATAGCTTATAAAACTGTTATCTATAATTTTTAATTTTTTTCTGTAGAATATGCAAACATTCTTTTGGTATTGGTCTTTGAGAATTAGCCTATATAGATGTACATATTTTCTCTACTACATAAAGCTTGTATAACCAACATTTTTGTATGCAAATGCAATGGCAGGAAGCCACTCATCATTTAGCAAGTGAAGTCTGGCTTATGCAGGTAGTGCACTTACCTTATTAAAATGGTCCTTTAAGGCATTACTTAATCAAAAAAATTGAACATATGGAGAAACGAAACTCTAGCACTTTAATTTAATTGTTACAGAAAATACTATATTAACTGCTGATCCTTTGAGAAATTCAGAACAAGAGAAAATATTGCCTCTCCATAAAAGCACTGGCAACTTCCTATTGAGTTTGGAAAGGCAGTATATATACTCATCCAACAAGCACTAATTTATCAGATCATTAAGTAAAAAGCTATAGGTGTTTGCATTTCAATTTGAAATAAGACTTGATATAATAAATCAAAAGAAAAAAGCAAATAATTGCTATCTCTTTAAAACATTTCTATATTGTGAAATGGAGTTATTGAAGTAAACTAAAGAATGAAATCAATAATCGCTTGGTGAATTAAATTAGTGCAGTGTGACACTGTGGATTATGTAAAACCTGAAATGCATTCCTTTGCTATGAAGTCAAAGTAAACGTTTCATTAGTACCAATATGGATACGGCTGTGTTTCATTTTACGCATGTGGATATTTCACAAACTGCTATTTTATTTATATCCATATACAAGTGACCACAAGAAGGTACAACTGAGTGTTCTACAACTAATGCATCATAAATTCCCAGATGTCATTTAGCCTTTTCTTTTCCAATTTCCTGAGACAAATTTTGCAAAGAATAAAACCCCACACGACTCCAAATATGAATTTCTTCCAACTAGGTTTTGCTACACAACACAATTTGTCTTTGTTAGAAATGCCATGCGTGGCATAATAATGTATGCTTTTATTACTAATTGTTTCCCAGAACAAATCATAATGTGGAAAGTCAATTATTTAAATTGTGTCTTACTGCCTTTGTAATTTAGAAAGGAACAAAGAAGTGAAGAACTGGAAAATGGCAGTAAAACATCACAATTAGGAAGTATGGCGTGATTATCTACAGCCAGATACCAGTAATACTCTTGGATGGCCGACATTTTACCCTCAGGGTATTATGAGAGATGCTGGAAAAACTCTTAGATAAATGTAATAAGCAGTCAGCTGGGCTTAACCAAATAGAAGTGGCTGCCTTACTTGTCACTGGCATTATGTAAGTTTGTAGGACACATGGATATAAGGTGAGAATTTGTCCTTTGCCAAAATCATTAGTCCAGTCTATGAGATGCCCCCTCAATTTGCAACCTACTGTGTCCATCAGCAATATGTGGATTATAATATTTTCTATTTAAAAACTTGCCCAAGGATAGCAATCACCTAGTCAAGGAATCCTAAGTGACAAATTTTTTTCAAGTATATGAATTTTATAATTGGAACCTAGTCTCAGAGCCTTGCCCTCAAGGAGCATTTTCAAATAAACATCCTCAATAAATTATTAGATATGGCCAGTATATTTAATCTGTACTGCGACACATTATTATTTTCTTTTTTCACATTTTTTGTAAGCATCACATTTATGGAGAAATTAATTGTGTCAATAATCGAGGGTGTGCTTACTTAATGACCCTAAAATATATTTTGTTAAATTAGCAAACTGTAGCTAATAAATGGTTCACCATCTTTTTGTAAGCATCCATCCTAAAGACATAGAGATAGGAACTTAGAAAATGTTAACTTCAGGAAGATTTCCGAGATCATCAGTAGTAAAATAGAAGTCTGACAGTAAAGATTTGCTTTTAATCATTATCCCATGTTGCCTTTGATATTTTCTCAACGTTAATGTTTTACTGAACTAAATGAGTTGATATAAAGTGGCAACTGACACAGAGTATATGCTCAATTCTGATGATTATATTGTTGTTTTGCAATCTGATATTTCCCTTATTGGCTTCATGTATATTAAAATGGGTCATCTGTTGTTTTTTAGGCAAGTATTCTTCCAATAAAACACATGAACAAAAGTACAAACTAAGGGGTTGCCATGGCTCTTAATTACCTCCATAATCATCAGAAATCAAGGTATGTTTTAAAACAAAATGTTTATTATCCACCAACACAATTTTAAGATGAAGTATGAAAATAAGAAATAACTAATTCTTGCTCATATACTAGCTTCCTGGTGACATGGCATGAATTGGACCTTGTAGATCCTTTCCAACTATTTTTGTTATCTTCCCTTGAAGTAGTATTTGCATTTGTTGATAATATTTTAATTAGAGAATGGCAATATATCCTGTCTTTGCATGTACTGATAATAATGATTAAGAAAAAAAAAGTTCAATTGCAATGCCATTTTCTAAAACTTTTTGAATTTATGTGTAATTAATTCAAAAAATTCTATTCTGATCGATGAGTCATATTATATTTTATGGCATTGTTGTAAAATTATAGCTTATGGATTGGAACACATTACTGCAGGGGTTTTACTGTTCTTTCCAGGAAAACTCTTTTGACCTTTCTATCTCTTTGTAAAACGTGTGCACAATTTTATACTTTCATTTTGTCTCACTGTTCATATTTCATTCTCTTTTAAACTGCGTTACTTACATAAATCACTCTCCTTACATTGGCTATTAGTAATTTCATACAAGGCTGGAGCAATTTGATGGGCAATCCAATCTTATTTTGCAAGGTTAAAATAGACAGGTGTCAAAAAAAAAAATAGGTGTCTTAGGTATCTGAACTAATTTAAATGATCGCATTTCAAGTGTGAACGAATCAAGAATCTTCCATGTTACTAAGTAACAAAATTCCAAGGCTAATCGTTGTTCAGGAAATATAAATATTAATTTCTGCTCTCAAGTTTCTCTTGGCCCAAAGTGCATCTGTTACCCTTGATATCTACCTAAATCAGCATGCTTTAATAATAAAAAATACAGATACTATACACACAGTAGCCATAACGACATTATGGAAAGGTAAAATAAGCAACATGTTAACGACAATGAGAGAAATGAAAAGGAAACATGATGACTACAGGTATAAACTTTGGAGTCGAAAAGTAATTAACTTGATGCTATACCACTTCTTAATAGCTTGGTGATATTAGACAGTTATAAATACTTTTTAAAATCATTCTTCACCATAAAATGGGTCTAAGAGTGGCTACTATGTAGCTTCTCCTGAGCAAGTGACACTTTTTACCACCTTCAGAGGAGAAGTCCCACTGAAGGAAAGATAGCAAAGAGCATAACAACGGTTATTGCCAGGAGCAGCAGTCCCAGGATGTCAAGCCACTGTGTGATATGCAAGTAAGTGATGCATATAGGCACTGGATGGAACAATGATTTACACCAGTAGAGAAGAGACAGGGAAGACTCAGCTTAAACAGTGAGTATCAGTCCCCTATGGCCCGTGGGTCTCATTCCACAGCCCACACAAGGAGATTATCTGCACACACCCCTCTTGTGCTGCGGGTGAGGGACCCCGTTCCCTCTCCACTGGGAACAGATATAGCAGTGAGGTTGGGCAGGTGCTATTTGATTCACATGCTTCTAAGCAAATTAAAGAAATGCACATGAAGTCCAGAATAGGGAAATATATACTCCCAAAAGGTGATATGTCCAGCACACAACTCCTTATTTCCACATTAGAAAATGTTACTGGCCCAAGGCAAGCTCTTATGCAACTAAGCAAGGGTCTGCAGGCTGCTCCTGACGGCTCTCCCAGCCGGGTTTTTTGTTTGTTTTTCTTTGTTTTTTCAACATTTAATAAACTAATGTATGGGCTATTTTACATATACTAATGGATAGATATGCCATATGCTTGCTTATAAAAATATATTTTATATGTGCCCATTGTTTGAATTACTTTATAGTTTATGTGAATTTAAAATAAAATACCACTATTTTTTTGAAACTTGGAAAAATGTTTCTAAAAATTATATGACTAAAATAAATAGCAAGTATATAATACATTTTCTATAAAAGGAGACAGACTGGTCATAATAAAACATCAGTAATGTCTTAAGAATACTGAAAGCAATGGAATGGGCATTTCCACAGGAATAAATTATCTGTATGAATGAAAAAGAGAGCATCAAATAGCATTCAAATAGCATTAAGAGAATAAAAATGTCATTCAATGAATAACTATTCGGTAAATGTAAAAAACTATTTTATGCAAGGTAGCAAATACATTTCAGATTTATAGGTAAGTCAAACAAAATATTTCAAACATTATTAAATGGAATTAAGCATATATCGAATTCAGTATTTTCTTCCCGTTTCAAGAAAATAACACCTCAAGAGAGAATGAAATAAGGATATGGCCTTTGTAAATTGATTTTGCAAAACAATAATGCAAACCACAGAATCAGTTACAGATAGAGCTGTTTTTCCTAGAGCTCTTTTTTTCGCAGAATATCTTTGTGACCAAAAGCATGAGTTCTGATGTCTGATTGCCTGGTGTTGAATCTGAATTCACCATTTTCTTGTTCTGTCGTCACAGCAAGTGACACAACCTCTCTCTGTTTCGCTTCCCATATCAATTAGATAGGAACATTATAAGAATACCTACCTTGCAGGGATCATGTCTTAAATTTTGTGTTCAAATTAAAATGCATAAAATCCTAACACCATGCCTGGCATATTATAATTTCTAAATAGATATTTGTTGCATACAAAACAAAAGAAGAATATAAATGTTACATATATATTTAACAAAATTATCACTTTCATAACAAGTTTTTCTAAAAAATACATGGATTCATATGTCACAATAAATAAGTGACTCAACGGAATAATAAGACAAAAATACTAAATGTTCTTCATCAGAAAAATATACAAACTTCTACATATATAAAATTCAGCAATAAAAAAGTGAAAGAATGTAGCAAATATCAGTGATGACTTATAGCCACTGAAATGTTCATACATTACTGTTGTAAGACCAAAATTTTGGACAAGAGTTTGAAAATTTTTTATAAAGTTAAATATGCATTTACTGTGTGACCCAACAATTCCATCCTTAGGTATTTTATATTTTGTAACAATTGTTTTACAACAGGCAAAAACTGGAAACAACTCAAATGCCTATCAACAGGGGAATGAATAAATAAATTGTACTATATCCATCCTGTAGATAACCAATAAGCAATGAAAATTAATGAACTGTTGCCACTTTACCAACATAAATTTCAAGAACGTTATGTAGAATGAAAGAAGCTCTACACATGAAAGAACATACTATATAATTCTATTTATTTGGCATTCTAGGAAATGTATGATTTATGGTGATAGAAAGCTAATTAACAGTTCCCCAGTTTTGAAAATAGTGTAGCCGGGCACGGTGGCTCAAGCCTGTAATCCCAGCACTTTGGGAGGCTGAGACGGGTGGATCGCGAGGTCAGGAGATCGAGACCAACCTAGCTAACACGGTGAAACCCCGTCTCTACTAAAAATACAAAAAACTAGCCGGGCGTGGTGGCGGCACCTGTGGTCCCAGCTACTCGGGAGGTTGAGGCAGGAGAATGGCGGGAACCCGGGAGGCGGAGCTTGCAGGGAGCGGAGATCCGGCCACTGCACTCCAGCCTGGGCAGCAGAGCAAGACTCCATCTCAAAAAAAAAAAAAAAAAAAAAAAAAAAAAAAGGGAAAATTAACTGGCAAAAAAGAAATTTTGAGGTGACATAATTATTTTACATGTTAAATGCAGTAGTGTTTACATGTGTTTACTAATTTGTCAAAATTTACGAAATTGCACACTTAAAATAAGTGCATATTACTTCAAAGACTTTTCTTTTTAGTTTTAAAATGAAGCACAGAGATTTATATATATTGCATGTAAAATATAAGCCCAATATTACTGAGGTGAAATATGGGATGAGTACACACATGGCGTTTTTCAATGGAATGCTCACCTGTATTTAAATAATAATTTTGTATATTTTATTTTTAAAGTTGTAAGCTTGAGAAAATAGGAATTTGGGTTACAGAAGAAAAGAGAGGCAGGAAAAAGAGTGGAGAAATAAGACAGAGTGGCAGAAAGTTGTAATCCAAAGAGAAAGGTGACCAAAACCTGTGTGGAGGCACTCACTCTCGATGTGAAACTCTCTAGAACTCTCTAGAACCTGTGTGGAGGCCCTCACTCTCGATGTGAAACTCTCTAGAACTCTCTAGAACCTGTGTGGAGGCCCTCACTCTCGATGTGAAACTCTCTAGAACTCACTATGCACCAAAATACATTGTAAAAGTTGTTGGTATTAAGAAAAGCATGGAACAAAATAAGTGATGGACTCCAAATTTGTCTCAGTGGGAAACAAAGGAAAGAACCTCAAAATGATTTGAAACTCACGTGAGAACGAGTAAACCAAAACCCTAAAACTGAAGGCAGAGGTCACCCTAAAAACATGACGGACATTAGGCTTGCGCAGGAATTGAGCCAATACATTTAAATCTCAAAAGTGAGGACCACTGCAAGAGACATCTTGGAGATTCTCCTCCTTCTTTCTGTCTTCATGAAGGCATAGATAAATATGTAAAAATATCCATGTTGACTTAAGAAAAGATAAAGCACGAAAGAAGGACCTATAATATGTCAATAATAGTTTCCTTATTTTCGCAGTTTATATAAAAGAGTTTTTTTTGTGGTATATTTATATATGTCAAAAGTAGGCTTCACTTTAATATATAATATATTATATAATTATGCATTTTAGCTGAAGATTGTATATGCCATGATGAACCAATATTTTAAAATATACAAAATATATAGATCAATCTTCAATAAATATCTATTTAAAAGAAAGACAAGCAATTATGGAGAGACAGAAACATTGAATATATACAGTCTATATCAGAAACTCATTGAAATGAACAAGGTCTTTATATTCCTGAGAAAATTCATTTATGAAGGTTTGTTTCACATCTTATTAAATGTAAATATAGATATATTCAATGTTTGATTTATGTATTTCATAGATTAAGCATTATTCCCAAGATTTTATAAGCCTATATATGCTATCCTAAATTAAATTAAGAATGATGATAACATGTTAAGCACCAAAAAACCTTAACCATATTTTATTATATAATTTAGATAATAACAAATTACCGCAAATTGTCATTAAGTTTTTATTACCCATATTTTTTTCATAATTACCCATATTTTTAAAATGCTTAAGTTCCTACAACTACCTTTAATGCTTTTACTCACAATCATTATAATTAAATTTTAATGATCTAGAGTTCCTTTTTAACTCTATAATGAGTTTTAAATCAGAGACTGGCAAATGAAGTGAGTGCTTTTAGCACATCAAGAACATTTCGATGTGGAAATGTTAATCTTCTACAGTTTCATAGCCTTCACTACTTTTAAAAATGTCTTATCAGCTAAACCATTCAAATGAAGCTGGAGATGAATAATATCATTAAATTAATTAAATTTTATTATGTTGAAAGATTTAAAAGAGTATATTTAAAACTAATTAACATAAAAATTCAATTCATGTTTTTCCCACCTGATCTATAGTTCTAATATCAAGAAATATTTTGTTGCCATTAGGTATTAATAGGCTAGATTATAAGTATAATAAATAGTATTCTTGAAGAATCTATTCTAAGTAAATGATTTTTTTTGCAGTTGACAGTGATAAAATGATCAATGTTACGCAATGCTTTCTTTTTCTTTGTTGGTAAAATGAAGAATGTCAGAGATTGAGAGGGTCAAGTTCACAGCAAATTTAATATGACTTACTTTATCTCTGTTCTGAACAGGATTTCACAGTGTGAAATATTAAACGTACAGAGAATGAAGACATATTTCTTGTATTTAATAACAAGTTTGTAATTCCTTATTTTATTTTTTAATAATGACAAGCTCATAAAATAGACACAATCTGAGCAAAAGTACTATACATGGTCTCAGAAATAAAGTTGTGGATGACTTACTTTGCTTATTTGTATCTTTGAAATTCTTGACATTTTAATTAGAGTGATAAGTTATCCATAATCATGAATATAGGTAGATATTACCCATCCATATACATAATATAATAAAATGTTGCAAAATTTTGGAGATTTTATTTGTAATTCGTATGGATAGCTGAGAAAAAATACAATTGCACGTGGTGAGAAATTTAGTGGCATTTCATAAAAGTAACTAAAATTGCTACTACTTCTGTAAAAGCAGCTTTGCTAAAACATTTAATTTTAAAAATGAAAGATCTATAATGACTCAAACTGTCTAATTCAGAATTATTTTCAAAAGAATTTATGTAAAGTCATGATGTGAAGTCATGTTAATAAATCAGTGACTTTTCTAATACAAAAACATCATATATATACTATATACACACTATGGAAGAAACAAATATTTTATTAATTATGAAAGTATTTTGTTATTCATCATAATATAACTCTCCATTAAAAGAACAGACAATTAATGTAAAATGATAATTAAATCCCATTACCTCTGTTATTTTGCCAACTTTCAGTCATATGACTACAAATATGTATGTATGAGTATATGCTTTAGGTGATATAAATAGAAACATATATCATCTGGCCAGGCGTGGAGGCTCACACCTGTAATCCTAGCACTTCAGGAGGCTGAGGCAGGTGGATCGTGAGGTCAGGAGTTCGAGGCCAGCCTGGCCAACATAGTGAAACACCATCTTTACTAAAAATAATAAAAAAAAAAGTAGCCGGGTGTGGTGGCACACACCTGTAGTTCCAGGTACTCGGGAGGTTGAGGCAGGAGAATCTCTTGAACCTGGGTGGTGGAGGTTGTGGTAAGCCGAGATCACACCACTGCATTCCAGCCTGGGCAACAGAGTGATACTCGGTCAAAAAAAAAAAAAAAAAAAAAAAAAAAAGAATGAAATATATAACATCTATAAGCTGAGTATATAACATCTATCAGCTGAAAATATCTCAAATTTGACAAATAAATAAACAGCACACAAACCTAGAAGAAACTCAGAAAACCCAACACAAAATACCTCAAGGAAATACAGACTCAGAAAAATTACAATCAGCTGAAAATTAATGTTTTAACACATCTAAATGAAAAGAACTTATAACCCAGAATGCTACATTCAGCAAAAATATCCTTCATTAAAGAAGTTGAATGAAGGAATAAGGTTTTTAAAAAGTAAGAATTTTATGCTACCAGATCTTTTCTAAATGAATTGCTGAAAGTGAATTGTAAGAGATAAAGAATGTAATTGAGTAATAATAAAAGGGTTAATGTTTCAGGATGGTAAAAACCCTATGCGTAAACAGAACAGAAGAATCTCAAAATACAAAAAGCAAAAATTAAAAGAAGTAAACAAGTCCGCAAATATATTTGGAGACTTCAACACTGAGCTTTTAATCAGTGGAACTAGTAGACAAAAAATCAACATTCAAGAATAGAAAAGATTGATTTAAAAAAAACCACTTCAACTTAGCTTATATTTATGAAACACTGCATTCAACAAGAGTACAATACAGATTCTCTTCAAATACATATTCTCCAAGATAGACAACATTCTATGTAATGGAATAAACTATTATAAACTTAAAACAATTGAAATCAAAAATCTTCTCTGATCGTAATCAAATTAAACTGGAAATCAATGTCATAATGATAACAGGAATATCATATATCTAAACATTAATCAACACTACTAAATAATGCACAGATTAATAAGGAAGTTTCAATGTATATTATTAATTTTGATTTGATAAAAATGAAAATACAATACACAAAGTTTTATGGAATATAGCTAAAGCAGTATAGATTTGGATATATACAGCAATCTAAATATACAGTTTAGAACAAGGAAGAATACATTTTAAAGTAATATTATCACCTTAATATTAACAGAGTAGGATAACATCAGCAAAAAAAATCAGAGGATAAAACAATACACATGAGAGCTGAGATTTATAAAATTTAAAATAAACAAAGAAAAACCAATGAAACAAAATTTCCTAACAGCAGCAAGAAATGGGTAAATTGTTAGTAAGATGGACAAAATAATGAGATCATAATTAACAATATTAGAAATAAAAGAGAGACTATCACCCCCAAATACTGCAGATATTTAGAGAATAGTTACTACACACCATGAACATTTCTACCCAAATGAATTTTGAAAAATTATTAAAAATAAAGCACTTCTTGCTGCATTGATCCCTTTACCATTACAGGAGCACCCAGATTCATAAAGCAACTTCTTAGAGATCTCCAAAGAGACTCAGACTCCCACACAATAATAATGGGAGACTTTAACATCCCACTGTCAATATTAGACAGATCAATGAGACAGAAAATTAACAAGGATATTCAAGACTTGAACCCAGTCCTGGACCAAGCAGAACTAATAGACATCTATAGAACTCTCCACCCCAAAACAACAGAATATACATTCTTCTCAGCACCACATTGCACTTATTCTAAAATCGAACACATTATTGGAAGTAAAGCACTCCTCAGCAAATGCAAAAGAATAGAAATCATAACAGTCTCTCCTACCAGAGTGCAATCAAATTAGAACTCAGGATTAAGAAACTCACTCAAAACTGCACAACTACATGGAAACTGAACAGGCTGCTCCTGAATGACTACTGGGTAAATATCAAAATGAAGGCAGAAATAAAGATGGTCTTTGGAACCAATGAGAACGCTGATGTACCAGAATCTCTGGGAAGCATTTAAAGCAGTGCATAGAGGACAATTTATAGCACTTGATGTCCACAAGAGAAAGCAGGGAAGATCAAAAATTGACACCCTAACATCAAAATTAAAAGAATTAGAGAAGCAACAGCAAACAAATTCAAAAGCTAGCAGAAGACAAGAAATAACTAACATCAGAGCAGAACTGAAGGAGATAGAGACACAAAAACTCTTCAAAAAAATCAATGAATCCAGGAGCTGGTTTCTTGAAAAGATCAACAAAAGAGATAGACAGTTAATCAGACTAATAAAGAAGAAAAGAGAGAAGAATCAAATAGACGCAACAAAAAAATGATATAGGGGATATCAACACTGATCCCACAGAAATACAAACTACCATCAGACAATATTACAAATACCTCTACGCAAATAAACTAGAAAATCTAGAAGTAATGGATAAATTCCTAGACAAACACAGCCTCCCAAGTCTAAAACAAAGAAGAAGTCGAATCCCTGAATAGACCAATAACAAATTCTGAAATTGAGGCAGTAATTATTAGCCTACCAACCAAAAAAAAAAAAAAAAAAGTCCAGGACCAGACAGATTCAAAGCCAAATTCTACCAGAGATACAAAGAAGAGCTGGTACTATTCCTTCTGAAATTATTCCAAACAATAGAACAAGAGGGAATCCTCCCTAACTCATATTATGAGGCCAGCATCATCCTGATACCAAAACCTGGCAGAGACACAACAAAAAAGGAAAATTGCAAGCTAATACCCCTGATGAACATCCATGAGAAAATCCTCAATAAAATATTGGCAAACTGAATTGAGCAGCACATCAAAAGCTTATTCAGCATGATAAGTCGGCTTCCTCCCTGGGATGCAAGGCTGGTTGAACATACACAAATTAATAAACATAATCCATCAGATAAACAGAACCAAAGACAAAACTACATGATTATCGCAATAGAAGCAGAAAAGGACTTCGATAAAATTCAACACCCCTTCATGCTAAAACTCTCAATAAACTAGGTATCGATGGAATGTATCTCAAAATCATAAGAGCTATTTATAACAAACCCACAGCCAATATCATACTGAATGGGCAAAATTGGAAACATTCCCTTTGAAAACTGGCACAAGACAAGGATGCCCTCTCTCACCACTCCTATTCAACACAGTATTGGAAGTTCTGGCCAGGGTAATCAGGCAAAATAAGCAGTAAAGGGTATTCAAATAGAAAGAGAGGAAATCAAATTGTCTCTCTCTGCAGATGACATGATTGTATATTTACATCGTCTCAGCCTAAAATCTCCTTAACCTGATAAGCAACTTCAGCAAAGTCTCAGGATACAAAATTAATGTTCAAAAATCACAAGCATTCCTATACCCCAATAACAGACAAACAGAAAGCCAAATCATGAGTGAACTCCCATTCATAATTGCTACTAAGATAATAAAAAACCTAGGAATACAACTTACAAGGGATGTGAAGGACCTCTACAAGGAGAACTACAAACCACTGCTCAAGGAAATAAGAGAGGACACCAACAAACAGAAAAACATTCCATGCTCATGGATAGGAAGACTCAATATCATGAAAATGGTCAAACTGCCCAAGGTAATTTATAGATTCAATGCCATCCCCATCAAGCTACCAATCCCTTTCTTCACAGAATTGGATAAAACTACTTTAAAGTTCATATGGAACCAAAACAGAGCCTGCATTGCCAAGAAAATCCTAAGCCAAAAGAACAAAGCTAGAGGGAACACGCTACCTGACTTCAAACTATACTACAAGGCTACGGTAACGAAAACAGCATGGCACTGGTACCAAAACAGAGATATAGACAAATGGAACAGAACAGAGGCCTCAGAAATAACACCACACATCTACAACAAACTGTTCTTTGACAAACCTGACACAAGGAAGCCATGGGGAAAAGATTCCCTACTTAATAAATGGTGTTGGGAAAACTGGCTAGCCATATTCAGAATGCTGAAACTGGACCCCTTCCTTAAACCTTACATAAAAAGCAACTCAAGATGAATTAAAGACTTGAACGCAAGACCTACAACCATAAAAATCCTAGAAGAAAACCTGGGCAACACCATTCAGAACATAGGCGTGGGCAAAGACTTCATGTCTAAGACCAAAAGCAATGGCAACAAAAGCCAAGATTGAAATATGGGAACTAATTAAACTAAAGAGCTTCTGCACAGCAAAAGAAACTATCATCAGAGTGAACAGACAACCTACAGATGGGAGAAAATTTTTGCAATCTGTCCATCCGACAAAGGGCTAAGATCCAGAATCCACAAAGAACTTAAACAAATATACAAGAAAAAAAAACAAATGACCCCATCAAAAAGTGGGCAAAGGATATGAACAGACACTTCTCAAAAGAAGACATGTATGCAGCCAAAAAAACATATTAAAAATGCTCTTCATCACTGGTCATTAGAGAAATGCAAATCAAAACCACAGTGAGATACCATTTCATGCCAG
>NW_016820246.1:854780-905121 GCF_001698545.2 Rhinopithecus bieti | reverse complement strand
AAAAAAAAAAAAAAAAAGTCCAGGACCAGACAGATTCAAAGCCAAATTCTACCAGAGATACAAAGAAGAGCTGGTACTATTCCTTCTGAAATTATTCCAAACAATAGAACAAGAGGGAATCCTCCCTAACTCATATTATGAGGCCAGCATCATCCTGATACCAAAACCTGGCAGAGACACAACAAAAAAGGAAAATTGCAAGCTAATACCCCTGATGAACATCCATGAGAAAATCCTCAATAAAATATTGGCAAACTGAATTGAGCAGCACATCAAAAAGCTTATTCAGCATGATAAGTCGGCTTCCTCCCTGGGATGCAAGGCTGGTTGAACATACACAAATTAATAAACATAATCCATCAGATAAACAGAACCAAAGACAAAAACTACATGATTATCGCAATAGAAGCAGAAAAGGACTTCGATAAAATTCAACACCCCTTCATGCTAAAAACTCTCAATAAACTAGGTATCGATGGAATGTATCTCAAAATCATAAGAGCTATTTATAACAAACCCACAGCCAATATCATACTGAATGGGCAAAAATTGGAAACATTCCCTTTGAAAACTGGCACAAGACAAGGATGCCCTCTCTCACCACTCCTATTCAACACAGTATTGGAAGTTCTGGCCAGGGTAATCAGGCAAAAATAAGCAGTAAAGGGTATTCAAATAGAAAGAGAGGAAATCAAATTGTCTCTCTCTGCAGATGACATGATTGTATATTTACATCGTCTCAGCCTAAAATCTCCTTAACCTGATAAGCAACTTCAGCAAAGTCTCAGGATACAAAATTAATGTTCAAAAATCACAAGCATTCCTATACCCCAATAACAGACAAACAGAAAGCCAAATCATGAGTGAACTCCCATTCATAATTGCTACTAAGATAATAAAAAACCTAGGAATACAACTTACAAGGGATGTGAAGGACCTCTACAAGGAGAACTACAAACCACTGCTCAAGGAAATAAGAGAGGACACCAACAAACAGAAAAACATTCCATGCTCATGGATAGGAAGACTCAATATCATGAAAATGGTCAAACTGCCCAAGGTAATTTATAGATTCAATGCCATCCCCATCAAGCTACCAATCCCTTTCTTCACAGAATTGGATAAAACTACTTTAAAGTTCATATGGAACCAAAACAGAGCCTGCATTGCCAAGAAAATCCTAAGCCAAAAGAACAAAGCTAGAGGGAACACGCTACCTGACTTCAAACTATACTACAAGGCTACGGTAACGAAAACAGCATGGCACTGGTACCAAAACAGAGATATAGACAAATGGAACAGAACAGAGGCCTCAGAAATAACACCACACATCTACAACAAACTGTTCTTTGACAAACCTGACACAAGGAAGCCATGGGGAAAAGATTCCCTACTTAATAAATGGTGTTGGGAAAACTGGCTAGCCATATTCAGAATGCTGAAACTGGACCCCTTCCTTAAACCTTACATAAAAAGCAACTCAAGATGAATTAAAGACTTGAACGCAAGACCTACAACCATAAAAATCCTAGAAGAAAACCTGGGCAACACCATTCAGAACATAGGCGTGGGCAAAGACTTCATGTCTAAGACCAAAAGCAATGGCAACAAAAGCCAAGATTGAAATATGGGAACTAATTAAACTAAAGAGCTTCTGCACAGCAAAAGAAACTATCATCAGAGTGAACAGACAACCTACAGATGGGAGAAAATTTTTGCAATCTGTCCATCCGACAAAGGGCTAAGATCCAGAATCCACAAAGAACTTAAACAAATATACAAGAAAAAAAAACAAATGACCCCATCAAAAAGTGGGCAAAGGATATGAACAGACACTTCTCAAAAGAAGACATGTATGCAGCCAAAAAAACATATTAAAAATGCTCTTCATCACTGGTCATTAGAGAAATGCAAATCAAAACCACAGTGAGATACCATTTCATGCCAGTTAGATTGGCAATCATTGAAAAGTCAGGAAACAGCAGATGCTGGAGAGGGTGTGGAAAAATAGGAACGATTTCACACTATTGGTGGGAGCGTAAATTAGTTCAACCATTGTGGAAGACAGTGTGGTGATTCCTCAAGGATCTAGAACTAGAAATGCCATTTGACCCAGCAATCCCATCACTGGGTATATACCCAAAGGATTATAAATCATCCTACTATAAAGACACATGCACATGTATGTTTATTGCGGCATTATTCACAACAGCAAAGATGTGGAACCAACCCAAATGCCCATCAATGATAGACTGGATAAAGAAAATGTGGCACATATACACCATGGAACACTATGCAGCTGTAAATAAGGATGAGTTCATGTCCTTCGCAGGGACATAGATGAAGCTAGAAACCATCATTCTCAGCAAACTATCACAAGAACAGAAAACCAAACACTGCATGTTCTCACTCATAAGTGGGAGTTGAACAAGGAGAACACATGGACGAAGGGAGGGGAACACCACACACTGGGGCCTGTCGGTGGGTGGGGGGCTTAGGGAAGGATAGCATTAGGAGAAATACCTAATGGAGGTGACGGGATGATGGGTGCAGCAAACCACCACTGCACATGTATACCTACATGACCAAACTGCACATTCTGCACAGGTACCCCAGAACTTAAAGTATAATTAAAAAATTAAAATAATAAAATAAAATAAAATAAAGCAATTTTCAGAAAACAAAAAATTTCAAAACTCACCCGACAAAAGAGATAATCTGAATATTCCTGTAACTCTTACAGAAACTTAATTTTTAGTTCAAAACCTTTTAAGATAATCTTTAGGCCCAGAAATACTTTCACGTGAGTTTCAGAAGACAAAAAAGCGCCAAATTTACACATTTCTTTTGGACAACAGAGGGAAGTGAACACTTCCCAAATCGTTTTTCGAAGCCAGTCTTATCCTGACATCAAAACCAGGCCAAAAGAGAACAGGAAGAGAAAACTGGAAGCAATTATCTTTCACGAATATAGATACAAAAGTTATGAAAAAAATTTTAACAAATCAAAGTTATATGTTATATATATATGCATATACATATATACAGACACACACACACAAACACATAATGGCGAAGTGGGGTTTACACTGCCAATGGAAGGCTGGATTCATATACGAAGATAAATCAATGCAATACACAATTAACAGCCTAAAAAAAATCAATGTATCATATTAACTGACACAGAAAAAAATAATATTCACTGTATCTCAATAATAGAAACTCTCTGCATGGTAAAAATAGGGAAAACATCTTCTACTTAGTCAAAGATATCTACCAAACAAAACAAAACAAAGAGCAACAACAAAAACAATTACAGCTAAGATTTTACTGAATGGTGAAAGACAATGCAACTTCCCACTCATGATTAGAAACAAGGCATGTGTATCCTTTCTCAACATTTCTAATCAGCATCATATTAGAATGTCCTAGATAATACAACAAGGCAAAAAACTAAGATAAAATTAAAAATGGAAATTGTCCCTATTTACAGATGATATGATTATTTACATTGAAAATCCCAAATAATCTACAAGATACTCATTATACAAACGTGGGATTAGGAAAGTTTCAATTTACAAGGTCTGTACACAAAAAATACGTATTCATATAAACTAGCAATAAGCAATTGAATACCCGTATCATAAAACAAATTTACAATAGCTACAAAAATGAAATAATTAGGTATGTCCAAATGGTTTCTATAAGACCTGCATGATGCATACTATAAAATAGTGTATAAAATAGTGATGGAGAAGATCCAGAAAAACATAAATACATGTAAAGATAAACTGAGTTCATGAACATATGATACAGATTAGTAAAGATGTCAATTTTCTCCAAGTGGATCTGTAGATTTAACTTAATTTTAATAAAATTTCATGCAGAATTTTTTTGTAGGTTTATACATGCCAGTTTTAAATGCTTAAGGAAAGTCGAAGAAACAAAACAGCCAAAGGAAGTTTGAAAAATAAAATGAAATTGGAGGAATGACACTAGCTAATTTTAAGATTTAGTCTACATGAGGACAGTGTTGTATTGGCAAAAATGTAAACACATACATCAGTGGAAGTATGGAGAATCCAAATGTAGACAGATTCAAATATGGCCGTTTAATTTTGATAAAAGTACAAAACAATTTCAACAAGTCAGGCTGGAGCAATTGGGCATCCAAATAAAAATGAATTTCTACACAAAAACACACGCTGTATATAAAATGAACTCAAAATGAATCACAGACCTTAATTTAAAACCCCAAACTATAAAATACTTACAAGAAAAGGTAGGAAAATATATCTGTGAGCTGAGGTTAGGCAAATAGTGTTTAGATAGGACAAGAAAAATGTGTAATGATAAAATGAACTTTATAAAATTTTTTAAATATCTATGAAAATGACATTAAGTGAATGAAGTCAATGCAGAAATAAAAATTAGCACATAATTAGCCAACACAGAAAAGTAAGTTGAAACTATAAAAGAATATTGCTACATAACTGCCTAAGTGGTTTAAGTGAAAAATGCTGAAAATATCAAGTGTTGACAAGGCTGCAGAGCAACTCAACCTCTCATGCAAATCTGGTGGATTAAAAACTAGTACAGCCACTCTGCAAAAAAAAAAAAAAAAAAAAAAAAGTTATGCAGTATTTTATAAAGAGACACACATATGTGGGAACTTCATTATTTGGTATTCACTCAAGAAATTTGAAAACTATCATTCATACAATAAACAGTACACAAATGCTTATAAAAGTTCCTTTTTATATTTGCCAACAACTAGAAACTACTGAAATGCCCCTTAGTGGATAAAAGGAGATACACACCTTGGTATATCCATGTAATAGAATATAACAACAGAAAAAGGGAATGGGCTACTTATTCATCCAACTTGGGTGTATATCAAAGACATATGCTGAATCAAAAAAAGCCAGTCTCAAGAAGTCACATGCTATATGTTTCCATTTATATTATATCCCTGAAAAGACAAAACTGTAGTGAGGGAGAATCAGTCTGTGATTGTAAGAATTAAAGATGAGTGGAAAGTGTGCCACTGAAAAGGAACAGCAAAGAGGGAGTTTATGGAATGGTGTAACTGTGCTGTATCCTGACTATGCTACTGGTTATGTGAATCTCTACAAGTGTTGAAATTCATGAAACTTTATACAAAAGAAAAAAAAAAACCCACAGAATATTTATATGAAAATATCAACTATAATGTTAATAGTAACAAAAGAAAAGTAATTGGGAGAAGAATTTCTAGACTTGATTATCCATATAAAGTCTAGAATCTCATTCAAAAAATATCCCCTTGCTTATTAAAATTTCTCTAAATGTAAAAGTGCCATTTGGTCTGTGAAAGAGGAAGGAAGAAAGGAAAGAAGGAAAGGAAGGAAGGAAAGAAGGAAGGAAGGAAGGAAAGAAGGAAGGAAGGAAGGAAGGAAGGAAGGAAAGAAGGAAGGAAGGAGGGAGGAAAGGAGGGAGGGAGGGGAAGGGAGGGAGGAAGATGGAAATTTATCACTAATCAAATAAAATGACAATTCTATGGTTTCATAATTTATTTCACATGAATACAAACATGAATGATCAGGTTCTAAATATATATCCTGAAAACACAATTACAAGACAAATCCATTTATGTTTAATTATTTATATCTTGATATGATAAAGTGAACAGCAAAGAACTGAGAAAAATGTTTCCAGTATGAATTGTGTGTCTTTTCAACTCTTCCCTATTTACAACTTTGCATAGTTATCTAGATGCAGTAACTTAAACTTTCTGACTCTTCTGTTGAGGTGATGATAAGCCATACTTTGCTGAGTTATTATGGGGATTAAATGAGAAAATGTATACTGTGATATATACTGAAATATACCATTTATATCTGACGACTACCAAGGAGCCAATACCCTTGAGAAACATCATCAGTTAGCAATTTGATTGACGTACATTAGGTACACTGCATTAATTGTTCAGAAGCCATACCTGTTCAGAATGGGACATTTAGTGGAACCAAATAAATATAACTAAACAACCAAATAGAAAAGGTAGACAAATATGAAGCCATGACCTATCACAGAGACAAAAATACAAAGCCTTTCAAAAGAATTCACAATAGGTTCACTGGTTTGAAATGGCAAAAAAAAAAAAAAAAAAAAAGACTGGAATGAAAGTTTCAGCATAAATTTTCAGTGTTGTGATAGTGTGTATTCACAGATAATACAAAAAACTTCATGAAGAGTCTTCTTGTGTGTATCTTTGCTATTCACTCCCACCTCTATATACTACTTCCCACCATACACTGAAACACATCTACAATCTAGTTTGTCACAAATTAGCCGAACGGAACTTTAGAATTAAAACCAGGCTTGCCCACATCTCTTCGCAGATACTCTAATGTTTCTGTTTAGGGAAGAAAGGAAAAAAAAGAAAAAGAAAAGAAAGAAAGAGGCTGGGTATGGTGGCTCACGCCTGTAATCCCAGCATTTTGGAAGGCCGAGGCGGAAGGATCACCTGAAGTCGGAATTCTACACAAGCCTGGCCAACATGGTGAAACCTCGTCTCTACCAAAAATACAAAAACTAGCCGGGCGTGGTGGCGGCGCCTGTGGTCCCAGCTCCTCGGGAGGCTGAGGCAGGAGAATGGCGGGAACCCGGGGGGCGGAGCTTGCAGTGAGCCAAGATGGCGCCGCTCACTCCAGCCTGGGCCACAGAGCCAGACTCCGTCTCAAAAAACAAAACAAAACAAAACAAAACAAAACAAAACAAAACAAAACAAAACAGAGCCCGCGAGAGAGAAAGAGAAAATGTTTCACGGCCTACAGTAACACTCCTTGTTTTCCATCCATATGGGCTTCCTTTTCGTTTCCCAGATGTGTCTAACTCACTCTATTTAGCTTCTGAACATGTACACTCTGGAACGCTCCCTCCATGGTTCTTAGTACAGCCAGTCTACCGGCATCTCTTGGATCTGGGTTTAGATGGTACCTTCTGTAGAGGCTTCCTGATAACCATATTTAAACGGACTTCTTTCATTTCCTGTCAACTTCATTCATATAACTTGTTCGTAATTTTCTACGCTTTTTATTTATATTTATGTGAAGTATATATCATTCCCCGAAGAACACAAGCTTCATCATTCATGTCTTCTTAGTTTCAGCAGTTAGAAGAATGTCTAAAATAAGAGAGATACTTGCAGCATTAATTTTGTTGTTGAATTTCATTAACCTCTATTTTTTCATCAGGTTGCTTAGCTTTGAATGACCCTGAATATAAAAGGGGAAAAAAGAAAAGAAAAGAATGAATCTCAATTTATAATAGTGTCAAGTAAAGGAAAAAAATAAAATAAAATGATTAAAATATGCCCAAGCAAAAGTTGCTTTCTGCATAAATATTAAGATTATATTTCTATTTAATAAAATTAGAGTTCTTTTTGAACTGAGCCCTATTTAATACATGTACTCTTATAACCCAAATATACGTATACCCTAAAATTGAAATGTTAGTTCAAACACTTACATTCTCACTGTAACAACGTATTTTGGTTTGCAAAAGAGAAAAGTCTGCGACTGCCAAGACCATTCTTCTCAGAAATGTGATTTCTTTTAAAAATATATTCTGTTTCTTAAATTACAAGTGGTTTAATCAGAAAATTGATTCAGAGAAATGGCTTTCCAGACAACATATATTGAGTTAATTATTTTCTTGGAATTAACTACCTTTAATTTTTCTCCTTTATGTTGTTAAAGTTTAATAAATTAAAACTTACCAGAGGGAACTAAGTCATTTGGGTTTAGATGCTCACATTCTTTGGCATTAACTTTCTGGAGACACAAGGATTTTGTCCTCTCTTTATGCTTAACACCCTAGATGCATCTGTCTGTCATCTTTTTTAATTTAAACAGGCAACATTGAGGATTCTTAATACCTCTGACCCCTGAGAAACAGGATATATAGGAGCCCATTAATTAACTGTCTGAAACGAAGGAATATGGCACATCAAATATCATGCCTCTCTGCTCCATTGCACAGCACACCCACACCACATTGTCCATTTATATTTCTGACGACTACCAAAGAGCCAATACCCATGAGAAACATCATAAGTTAGCAATTTGATTGATGTACTTTAGGCAGTCAATGACTTGTTCTATCTGGAGTATTTTCTTTTTTGCATGAAAGAAAGATGGTCAAAATATGTATCAGACCTCAAATCAAATTAAAGCCCAGAAGATTTCATTGCCATTCTGCTTTTTGTTTCATACATAAATTTACATAAAATTGAGTTACTTAAGATTTCATATCTGTTTCAATTTTCTTCCCATTTTAGACATTCTGAAATGAAAAGCGGTTTAGCAGAACACTGCATTAATTGTTTCAGGAGAGTTACACAATCAACTCAGCTATTTTCTAATTTAACTTCAGGAGACATTATTGTTCTTTTGCATATTCTCCTTAGTTACAATTTATAAATTTTCACATTCATAGTCACTAAAATAAACATGAACAGAAAGAGTGTTATCAAGAGGCGGTAAAATGACAAGTGGGAGGCCTGGACTTTCCTTCAATATTTTAAATGATCTTTTGACCTTCACAAAGAGAATTTATCTTGCATAGAATCATTCCATAAGAAT
The DNA here is from genome assembly GCF_001698545.2 of Rhinopithecus bieti. Taxonomy (NCBI): domain Eukaryota; kingdom Metazoa; phylum Chordata; class Mammalia; order Primates; family Cercopithecidae; genus Rhinopithecus; species Rhinopithecus bieti. Next base: position 896,494 of record NW_016820246.1, on the reverse strand, counting down.
TAATAATTATAGTACACTAAAGACTTTTAAGTGAGGTAAGTTACTTTTTTTTTTTTTTTTTTTTACACAATTAAGCATTAAGACTATTCCTATTGTTGGGACTAGTAAAGTACTAGTACTTTTACTAATATGGCAACTATCAAGAATAATCCAGTTTATTAGATATATTAAAAGTTTGACGACGAGTTTCTGAATACCTTTATAGAAGGTCAAGTTAATTCAGCTTAAAAATCTACATCATAAAAACTGACAGAAATGTCAGTTCTGAGAAAATCACAGCCACTCTTAACATATAGTATTTCGGACTTCAGAATTAAGTAATTCTTATACAGATAATTGTAGATCTTACCTCACATGTTTTCTGCCGATCTACTACACTAAGAATACGTACATTCGATTGAAGTTTGAGCAAATCCCTGTTGGGGGTGTTGTCGTATAAGGAATTCACTAGTTTTGTCTGAGGCCCATTTGCTGTTCTTTTCCATCTCAATAACTTGATTAATCTCTACTTGGTACTAGGAATTAGGACCTACTTTTAAACGTTCTCAAATATCTCGATTCATTGCTGCATTTTTTCTTATGATAATTCCTAAACCCATAACACGCCTGCAGTACCCAGTTTTCCTGTTAGTTTTGTTATGCAATTCTTTCCTACATGCATTAACCAGACATTTTCTTTCCTCTATAACAATACTACACTTTGAATCTTTCATTGTGCTGTTTAGAGATCCCTTAACATCCTTTTTTGACTATATGAATACATGTCTTTTCTGTTGAAACATAACCTAAGGGAGCAAATGTACTTTATTATTATTATTATTATTCAAAAGGGTTAGTCTTATGCGCTACTAGCTCATTATTCGTTTTATTCTATTCTGTCCTTCAGTTGAACTGAATAAAAGATGCACAGAAAGATGAATCTTAAAAGCAGAATAAGTTATCTCTTCAAGCAAATGGAATTCAGCTCACACTTTACTACAAACTCGGGCGGATACTATAGCATTCTAATTTCAATTTACTAAAATATCATATTCCACAAATATGTTAGGAATTAAAAGGTATTTTTAATATTACATAACCTCTTTACCATATATTGCTTACATAGTTAATACCAGTATTCCAATTACTGGGGGTAATTCCAATTACTGGGGGTAGGCTGTGGTGGGGTGCAAGAAAAAAAAACAAACAAACCAAAAAAGTCTTGATTACCTACATTTGAGGTTTACAGGGACTAATTGTTTCTGAAAGTCATGATTCATGAACATTTGGGTCTCCCTTATCACTGACCAGCTATAGGACCAGAAAATGAAGCAATAGACAACTCTGTTTTCAATATTTTCAAACACTGTGCGCTTCTTTTCTCCTAGACTTTTTGCCTTCTAAATCAGTTATAAAATTTTATTTATCTTTGTAGGCCTAAAGCTTAGCATAGTTTCTCGCTCTTCTCATGCTGAGAGAAAGAATGGAAGCAAGGATGAAAGAAATATGCAAATGAGGAGGCAGGAAGACCAAAAATGCAGGAGAAAAGCAAACTGGCACAATAGTCTACCTATTTTACAAAGCTATTGTAAAGATGAAATATGTGGAAAATGCCTGAAAAAGAAAATATTATAGGAAAAATATTATGTATTTGTTCTGCTATATGCCAAGGCACTATTATATGTGTGTATGTATATACACAGATATATGTGTGTATATATAGTACATGTATATATGTATATATGTGTATATTTATAAGCATATGTACATGTGTGTTTATATACATGTATGTGTGTATGTATATATGTGCGCGTGTGTATGTGTGTGTGTGTATTCCAAGTTTTACAGCATCCCTTTGAAATTGATGCTATAGCTTTCATATTACAGGGGAGGAAATTGTGTCACTAGGAAGAAAAGTAAACTTTCTAATATTTCAAAGCTGGAAAGTGGCAGAAACAAGATTTTTAACCGAATCTGTCTAACCAAAAGACACCTTATTCTAATATTCACCTAAAATGAATGTTATCATTTCATTCCAATTTGAGAAAATTATAATCTACATTAGTTCAAATAAAGCTAATCCATTAAAATGAGAATTTATTGATTTTATTTTTTATCTCTTCTGACTTTCAATATTTCAACAAGCAAAAAAACAGGAAGAAAGGAACAAATGAATGAAGGAAAGAAGAAAGGAAAAAGGGAAGAAATGAGAAAGAAGAGAAAGAGAAGGGAAAAAGGGAGGAAAGAAGGGAAGGGCAGAGGGACGGTGGGGAGGGAGGGAAGGAGGAACGAAGGAAGGGAGGAAAGAAGGTAGGGAGAAAGACAGGAAGGGAGGGAAGGAGGGAGAAAAAAAGGGAAAAGAAAAGAGAAAGTCTCTTCTGTCCTCCAAGCCCACATGTTTAAACTGCCTGTGGTTTCAAATATTTCTGATCGTCACATTGTTGCAAATTCGGCGTGCACATTATAAAATTTTTACTTTCCAGATTTAGCATCAATTAAAAAAAAAAACCTACATTATTCTTTTCTAGAGTATTGCTCAGATGAATTCATTTGATGGTAGCTACTAGTTCTTTTGAAGGTATCATTTTCCATTCAAGAAAAGAATGGTTTCAGCGTACCCTAAAAATTAGAAATCCATCCCCAATGTCATATATTTTATTTCATTTATTTAACTAGTTTAGGTGATACGCTTCTATTTATTTATTTATTTATTTATTTATTTATTTATTTATTTGAGACGGAGTCTTGCTCTGTCGCCAGGCTGGAGTGCAGTGGCGCGGTCTCAGCTCACTGCAAGTTCCGCTCCGGAGTCCAAGCGATTCCCCTGCCTCAGCCGCCCAAGCAGCTGGCATCACAGGCGCCTGCCACCATGCCTGGCTAATTTTTTGTATTTAGTAGAAACGGGATTTCACCATGTTGGCAAAGACAGTCCCGTCTCCTGACCTCGTGATCCACCCAGCTCGGCCTCCCCAAGTGCTGGGATTACAGGCGTGAGCCACCGCACCCGGCCTCTAGGTCATATTATTAAAATTGATTGCATAGCCTTGTCAGGTATATGATGGAAATCTTTACTTAGATATCTAGTCCGCAGCTTCTCCCTGTATGGGGTTATAGATACATTATTTATAAATGATAAAGTAAAAAGCTACACCTAGGTTTTCCCCATAACATTGAAATTTACAACTCAGAAATCTAACATCATAGATTGTTTACTTCATATTCCAAATGCAAAAATTTTCAGTACAGTTACAGATAATAATAGGAATTAAGATAAATTTTATATATTTCATATAATCACTATATGCACATACATAGTTTTAAACTAAGTGGCTACAAATACAGATGATGCTCCTTTGTGCCCCTGCCCGACCTAACTGTGCACTTTCCTGTAAGCTCGCAGGCAATGTTAATGCATTTGAGGCTTATATTTCCATTAAAAATAGATTTCTACTTATGATACATTTTCACTTTGAAAAGGATATGAATTTTATCATATTGTATGTAGCCTTCTTCGAATTGTGTTCTATTCAACATTATGGATACATTTCTACCATTAAATAAATATTGAAATGTATAAATAAGAACTTGATAATCCCGCATCCTCTTCAACTACACAGCCCTCTTTTTCTTCTCATCTATTTTCTGTGTAGTCCCAGCTGCTTAGGAGGCTGAGGAAGGGAGAGCACCTGAACCCGGGAGGCGGAGCTTGCAGTCAGCCAAGACTGCACCACTGCACTCCCCGCTGGCGACAGAGCGAGACTCCCTCTTAAAACAAAAAAGAAAAAAAAAAAAAAAAAAGTGTTTTCTGCAGCTGTTCTTGCTTCACCCTCACCTCCCACTTCCCTTTGACTTTCACTCTGGTCACGTAATAGTTCTCACTAAAGTTATTCATTACTTTTGCCACATTAGGCAGATATATTTAGATGTCATTTTACTTTTCTATATCATTCAAAAATTATTATGACTATTTTATTCTTGATTTTTTCTCTCCTGATCTGCTCTACTCTGTGGTTTACAACACCACCTTAGATTTTGAACTGGATCTTTACGTATTTGTTTCCTACCTGTACTTTTCTCTATCAATAATCACAGAACTAGTTTAAGCAAAGTTAAAAAAAATTCGTAGCAAATCTTATCGCAAAGTATTAGTTGGGCTTACAGACAAATTCCCAAAACCTAATGCTTCCATCTTTCTTTCTACTGTTTAGTTCATTCTGTTGGCACTATAAAACAAGAGATATTTAAAAATAAATAATAATCTATGTAAACCAGTTTTTAGTCAAATCGAGTGCCTCTAGAAACCTGCTATTTAAGAGCACTACTAAATTTTGAAATTGGTAGACGCAAATTGTTCTCTTTCTGAAAGTCTTTGGCTTATATTTCATATATTATGTAAAACAAACCCCAACATTGACATATTAGACCAAAAATCACTGTGAGAGTTACAACAAACACTACAAGCACTGGATCTTAGAGGGGTCAGTAGCTTCAGGTACAACTAGGTGAAGAATGCTGCCCAAGATCACTTCTACAAGACAGCCAAGTGGCATGGCAACCAAGATGCCCACTTAGGCTCTCTGTTTTGGAAAGGATAAATACTTGATTAAAAGAGCAGAGAGCCACCAGCACTCAGGTGTGGATATCGTTTTATGGAAAGTGTGGCCTGCTGTACTTTCATGGAGGTGCAAAACCACATAGCAGTAGAGTGTAAAATCTATATCCCCAGATATATGTGTGATCTTTGGAAAATTATACATTCTTTTGAGTCTCAATTTTCTACCAGTGAAATTAAAATTACTAAATTAACTAAATTATTTTAGTAATTTAAGTTTAGTAAATTAAATTTACTAAATTAAATTATTAAAGATGACTAAAACGGAATTAGTCATATTCACTTATTTGAGATACGCAGAAGGATTGTTAATTTCAATAATATAAATGTTCGATGTTTAACTTATAATAACTAGTCAATAAATGGTCACAGTTATCGTGATGTTAGTTTGGAAAAACTGTTACTAAACTTCCCTAGATAGCTAGAGAAACAGTATATTTTCTTGTTTGTGTTGTTTTATCCCTAAAATCCAAACAAATAATACTATAGCTCTGTTTCTTCTATGAAATCTTAAAAGTCATGTTAATGAAAGGTCAAATACAAAACAAACTCTTTTACGCAAATAAAACGGATTTGATCAAATGAACCTTTCAAAATAGAGTAAACACACATACACACACCAAAATATGTGAGCATGTGCATCTTTATGTCAAATATTTCAGTTATTCTAAGATTTGTTTCATTTGAAAATTTGGATTCTATTTCTTTTGTAGGAATAGCACTAAGCAAAACAAATAAATATATAGGCACTACACATTGCTAATTCTGAAATAGCTGGGATTCAGGGTTTTATAAAAAATTAAACAAAATAAAACAATAAAGCTGTATTAGATAAAATATTTTGCTAGATAAAGAAATACTCCTTGGAATCTGCTAGTATAGGTTCATGTTATTTTACCATAAAGATGGTAATTATGCATTCTTTATCAGCTACTAATTTAAATTCTTTAAATATGTTGTAAAATTTCATAGTCTTTATTCACTTGCTAAGTTAACATAAAGTTCTTTTTAAGAAACTACATTGTATTACATGTTATGTGTATGTCATTCTAATCTCAAGTTTAACTTTTCCTTTTTTTCTACATAAAAGAGTCACACAGTGTAAAAGGGAGACTTTCAAATCATCACTGGAGATTAAAAGAGCAAATGTGTGAAACTTGAAGGAATTCGGTTAGAAAATACTTTGATGGGGGGAGGGAAAAGGGGAAGGCACAGTAAATTATTTTTATGACTCCGAATCCTGTGTTGTACATGCACACACACACACACACACACACACACACACACACACAGAGATTCATTAGTGTATCTTGATCTTGAGTGATGCCTCTTATCAAAAAATAGACAGACTCTGTGGAGCCCTACACGGAGCAAGAAAACTGAAGCACTACCTCATCGGTAGCTGGGGCTACAGGTATGATGAATGACCTGGTGAAGAGGGACTGATGGTAATGAGACATCCAATAATGCACATTTCATAGACTGCTTGAATGGAGGTCTCTTTTCTTGTCGGATTTAACCTTAACAGGCAGCCAAAGTTAGGTTGGGCTTGAATAAATGTAAAATTCAATGTCCTATCACCTGACAATGTCACCTCTTCTCCACACAAATAATAGAACCTTTAGGATGTTGAAAATCACAATAACTACAATCCCTTTCCCATTGGTTTTGCTCTGACATTGAATAAAGTGTGGAGGATTTCCACAGTCAGTCACTTAGGAGTCTTACTTGGTTTCTGTTATGGAACAAAGAACATGTATGTCTGTAAGTTTGAACACACAGAAAAAAAAAACAAAAAACAAAAAACAAAGATACAGACACATAAAAAAACTTAAAACTTTAGCAAAAGTAAATAATAACATATAGTCCACCATAAACATGGGTCAAGTATTACTTTGAGCTTTTATAAGGTATTGAGTAATTTATTCACTTAAAAAATTCAATAAATACTTAAAATTACAAAGTAATTATTTCTAATTGTCTTTCTTTTTTATACATTACATATTAGATATGGATATCGATATGAATTGATAAAAGTATAACTTATATAGATATTCATTTTCTATATAGCATTAATTACATTAATTAAAAGGAAATGGTAGTAAACATGGCAAATCTATGCCTTAAAATCATATTTTAAATGTTAAACTTAAAAAGCATGAGAATAAATTTATGGCAAATAATTGAATACATTAATTTTCAAAGGAAATAAGGAAATAAATTCAGATTCTTGAAAAGCACAAACATAAAACATTAAGGCAATTTTTCTACTTTATAGATGAGTAAACCAACTCAAAGAAAATTATGTAAGTTGCTTATAAACACTTGGGAATAAAACACTTCCTAATATAGAGATAAAACGTAAAACTAGGCTGGACACAGTGGCTCACTCGCGTAATCCCAGCACTTTGGGAGGCTGAGACGGGCAGATCACTTGAGGTCAGGAGTTTGAGACCAGCCTTGCCAACATGGTGAAACCCCATCTCTAATAAAATTACAAAAATTAGCCGGGCATGGTGGTGTGTGCCTGTAATCCCAGCCACTCAGGAGGCTGAGGCAGGAGAATCACATGAAACCAGGAGGTGGAGATTACGCCACTGCACTCCAGCCTGCGTAACAGAGCAAGATTCTGTCTTAAAATAAATAAATTAATTAATTAATTAATATGATAAATAAGTAAAACAAAGCCTATATTAATAGTAAAACATATATATATATATAATTATCACAATCACATCAATATTCTATAAGTAAGAGCATTCCACATTATAGAAAAAGATGATCTTTTAAAGTTATGTTTCAGATTATCAAATTGATGGCAACCATCAACCAAGCCATCCCAAATAAAATTAGAGAGCAATTTCATTTATGAATATAAGTAGAAAATAATTTTAAAATGTATAAAATATTCAATATTATAATATAATAAAACCTGTAAAATCCAAGTAATGTTTATTCTAATAATATGTATTATGTTGTATATTTGTATATTAAGATGTACAGTAATATATTTCACTGGTGTGATACTTTAAGGGAAGAAAATGAATGTAGACCACATCAATAGATGCTGACATATAATTCTATATAATTAAGCACGTGTTAAAGAGTAAAGCAAATAATAAACTCCTGTTGGCTTAAGGGGTTATTCTTAAAAGTGGTATTGGATCTATCTGAAACCAACACCTTAAATTAACTACTACATGCTACTCTTCAAGTTCAAACACTTACAAGTAAAGCAGAGAAACAAAGAATGAAAATAAATCATTTCAAAGACAAGCTTTATGAAAAAACAACATCTTTTGAAAAGTGTCTGTTCATGTGCTTCACCCACTTTTTGATGGGGTTGTTTTACTCTTGTAAATTTGTTTAAGTTCCTTGTAGATGCTGGATATTAGTCCTTTGTCAGATGGATAGATTGCAAATTTTTTCTCCCATTCTGTAGGCTGCCCGTTCACTCCGATGATAGTTTCTTTTGCTGTGCAGAAGCGCTTTCGTTTATTTAGATCCCATATGTCAATTTTGGTTTTTGTTGCTATTGCTTTTGGTGTTTTAGTCATGACACTTAATGCAGCCAACAAACATATAAAAAAAGCTCATCACCACTGGTCATTAGAGAAATGCAAATCAAAACCACAATGAGATACCATCCCATATCAGTCAGAATGGCAATCATTAAGTCAGAAAACAACAGCTGCTACCGACGAGCGCATGCCCTGGAGACCAATAGGTGCAATCCAGCCCTTTCCACGTACAACGTCGTTCCGGTGGCGAGTGTAAAAGTTAGTTCAACATTGTGGAAGTAGAGGTGGGGTGATTCTCCCTGAATGGTCCTAGAAACTATCGCAATCCAACCCCCAACGTCTCACCCAGCTATGCCTTTTAGTGGGTATGATACCAAAGGGATTATACAAATTCATTCCCTACCATGAAGACTCACCACCAGCATACCATAAGTTTACTCGCAGGCACTATTACACTAATATCAAAGATTGGAACCAACCCAAATGCCATCAATGATAGATGTGATTAAGAAAATGTTGGAAATAAATATGCCATGGAATAAAACTAGATGCAGGCCATAAATAGAAGAGTAGTTCATGTCCTTTCCAGGGTCTGGATGAGTGGAAACCAACCATTCTCAGCAAACTAACACAGAAGGAACAGAAACCAACACCACATTGTTCTCCCTCTAAGCGGGAGTTGAACATGAGAACACATGGGACAGGGGATGGGAAACCTCACACACCTGGTATTGGGGTTGGGGGCCTGTTGGGGGTTGGGGCAGGGAGGTGATAGCATTTAGGGAAATACCTTAATGGTACTGACAGGTTGATGGGTGCAGCCAAACAAGACATGGCACATGTATATCCTATGTATACGCAACTTCTGCACATGTATCCCAGAACCTGAAGTATAATTTAAAATATCTATATTATATCTAAGATCTTTAATTTTAATTTTAGTTCATTTCATTTAACAACTTGCCAGCCAAAAGAGGGCTATGGCAGCAAGGAGGTGGTTAGGGGATTGTACAAATTATTTCAACCATCCTTTTCTCTATGTTCTCTGAAATGGCTATTAATAGTGTTGGATTTCCTGGGTTAATTATCATGATTGATTTGTATTTCAAAGTGTGAATTTTATTGTATTTCCTTAATTTTGTCGTTTAGCTACTCCTGATATTTTCTTCTAGCAATCAAAGTTTTAATTCCCAATAACCCATTCTTACACACAAAGTTTTCCTTTCTCTTTTTAAATAATAGTCTATCGTTCATTACTTAATCTGTTTGACCAGCAGATTTGAATTCTTATCTGCAATCTCAGATGCACAGCATGTGACAACCAAGCGATAGCCTCTAATTGAACATAGCCTAAGAGACTTCTTTCTTTCTGCCTCGTTCATAAGCTGCTATTCATCTTCCTAACACTAATTCCCATCCAACATAAGAGAAACTGGTTTCTCTTTGTTTCCTCTGACAACCAAAGCCTCTGATACCCAATTGTATCACTCACGAGTTTTACCTTAAACACCAGAATGTGATTCAGCCATTTTTATTTTGCTGCTTTATAACAAGGATGGCTTTTCCTTCATTACCCAATAATATGTGCTTTATTTCCATTTGATACCTCATCAGAATGGTCTTTGCCATTCCTACTTCTAACAAATTCTCTTCAGGCTTCCATAAGTATTCTCTAAGAAGGCTGAGTCTTTCTCAATAGTCTTCTTTCTGAGTCTTCACCAGAGTGACCCTTACCAGTACTTTCAGGACAATAGAAGCTTTTCCTAGCATGCACTCCAAAACTCTTCCAGCCTCTACCCGTTACCCACTTCCAAAGAATACAGTAGTTTTAGTAAATACTACTAAATAGTAATAGTATATACTTCCAAACTGATACTCAATTTACTGTAACTTCTTCAATGTATTTCTCAAAAGTTATCAGATAATAATTTTCCAATCTAATATATTAAATCCTACCTAATTTTTGCTTGATTTGTGCTTCTTTCATTAATCTTAGGTTTGATTGTATTTTAGACTCTTTTTTAATACTTTGAATCTGTCAAAATATCCTTTCAGTTTTCTGCAGGTCCAGCTCATTCTCATCTACAAGATCTTAACATAAATCACATTGCTTTAGAGAGGTTAGTTTGGATTATCCTATGTGTGCTTTCTAATTATTTTTTTCTCATCTCTTTGAAAATGTCCTTTATGACACTGATCACAACTTGTACTGTCTTGCCTAATTATTTGTTAATTGTTTACATCCTGTTTCACAACCCACAAAGCAATGTACTCCATGCTGACATGTATTATAACTCTTTTTTATACTATACACCAACGTAAAAAGAACTTCACACATAGTATGTATTACATGAGTTCCTGTGCCATAAATTAATTAATCATAAAATTTCCACTAGAGTAAATTTCCAGGCAAGGAGAGACTTCTTTTTCCTAGTAACTATTGAACTAAAAAAGTGCCTGGTGTTTAATATATATTTAATATTTATTTATGGAACTGAATTATTTTGAGTCCTCAGAAGTTGCTTAGGGTTATCTGCTATTTTAAATCCAAATAATATATAGTTAAAATTGCTACAAAACACATAAATAGAAACAGTGTTAGTTCCAAATTAAATAAGTATTGGCTGTTACATCGCATAAACACACACACGCACACGCACACACACAAACTTTATCTCTGCAACGTATATTTTGAGGGCTAATTTAAATCATAGTGAAGACTTTCCCTTAAACAAAAAAAAATTGGAGAAGAAAGGCAAAGTAAATATTAACGTATTAAGTCAGCATTGGTGGACAATTAAACTAGATTATGAAGGATCATCTTTAGAGCCTTTCTAAACATTATAAAATAACTTTGTTATGTTGGCGAGTACATGAAACAGCTCACAAATGAGTTGACACTTTGCAGGAAGCAATTATTGCCTAAGGTAGGAAGTTTAAATGTTTGATTTTCTTTTATGCATCATGAAGGGGGAAAGGTCTTCCTATAAGTAAAAAAGATAATGATGTTGACACAAAGATTATAAAGAGCCACATTGCTTTGAAAAACTCTCTGAAATTCTAGTTAAAGATCAAAACACTCTTTTACAAAGCACATCTGAACAATGTGTGATCAGAAGATGGCAAGAGTTGTACTACCAAATCCTTGCTGGTAGAGCAGCTTTTCCACATATTACTCGTCTCTCCTTCCTTTTTCTTTTTTGAATGGTTGTATAAGAACAAAGAAAGCTGATTTTATGTCTTCCTTTAGGGAAAAGAGACCAAACTACTCAATGTGATGGTTTATGTTGGCTTCTGTATATAAATACCAGTTTCTTCTTATTGTTTAGCTGGATCTATATGTGTCACAGTTTTACACTTTTGAATAAACGAGCAAGTGTGCTACAGCTAACACAGGCAAAAGCATTGCTACAGATGTTATTTTTGTTAATTGGAAAATAAACTTAATAAAAAAATTAAGTTTATTCTGCTCAGCTGGGCAGCTGGTTTAACTCAGCCTTTCATCATGCATCTCAAATGCTCCATCCAGGACAGCAGAACAGCCTAGGCATGTCCTCAAGATAATGGGAGGGACACACACTTGCAAACAGAAACCTACCCATAAATCATCTCCAAAAGTCTAGGCTTAGAACGGGTATATTATTTACTTCTAGTTCAGTCCTTGACCAAGCATGTATAGAGCTAAGGGGTAAAGCTGGTCACCCTACACATGGTGAAAAGATATTGTCATATACTAGGCAAAAATGTGGAAATATACCATAGAAAGAAGGAAGGGATTGAATCTACTGGTGCACTGACTGCTGCTTTTGTAACTCCTTCCATCAGTGTTAACTTATTTTAAAATACAGGTTAGGACACAGAAAACATTTCTGAGAACTTTGGTCATGAAACTGTCATACGTATGGGTCTAGATACCTACATTAGGGTAATAACTAGAATGGAAGTCTAATAGATTATGGGAGAGATATTATTTTTTCCATTTTAATTGATGTAAGCCTTTCTGGTTATAATTCTTAGAGTCATATGATTATGCTATTGTAGGCTACTAAGTGCTTGATAAGAGCATACCGATTTAAACATTATCACTAGTGCAAAGGAATATCAGATTAAACATTAAATCCTTAAGTAATTAATAAGTTGCTTTAAAGAAAATATGATGACAATCTTCACTTAACTGGAGTTAAATCGTTTTATCTAATTTTGTAATCTCATTTATTGATAGAAAAATGTATGGCATGAGACTCTGTGATGTTCACAATTTCCTACATCTTCACATTTTGCAGTTATCCCTAACTAGTTTAATGTATCTATTTAACATATACCATAGAATTAAGATCACTGATTCAAAGAACATGATATATGCTAACTCCTATATAATGTAGTCATCAATATCGACAGCCTGCAACCTGTTTTCAAAGTTAAAGAAATAAGATTTTGACAATGTATTATCTAATCTATTTGTGTAAAACAAAATATTTTTGCCAAACTAAGTGTTCTTGAAACGAAATTCTAAATAATGCTGTTAGGGTAGGAGACTTAGTCACAAAAGCAGCATACATTGTTTCTGAAATCATATAGGAAAAAGAGAGCCATACAAACACACAAAAAATGTGAAAAGTGCATTACTCCAGAAATGTATATACTATAGTATACATGTGTAGAAAGACTCTTGAGTTCTAACATTGCCTCATACATTTTACTATCTTTTCAACACAGTGAAGGGCAGCTACTCATCCCTTTGGCAAATGCAGAAATTGAGGCTGGGAACTAAATAAATGAGATTAGCTATCCGTGTAAGAAGCATTATTATATACATATAAATTCAATCCTCTTTCAGCTGATATAAAAGTCCTCATGCATGAATTAAGTTTGGTAATAGAATGAGTCAGTCAATTAGTAATTGGAGCCAGAAAATTGTAAGTGCCCTGTCTTTGGAAACTCATATGGGATACTGGACAAAAAGTGCGAAAGAAAAGTAATGTTCTAGTAAAAATATTTGTAACTGTGGATAAGCAATTTTAAATTTCATACTGCTGAAAATGTTCACAATACCACCACCAGGTAGGCATGTTTATAACTATGTACAGAAAAATACACTTAGAAACACAATTATAATTTAAATTTACATTTAAAAATCAGGATGCAGTCCCCAACAAATAAAATACGTAGAAGAAAATATTAAATTTTTGTATCATGTAAAGATATGAAAATTTATTTTAAAGTCCAAAAAGCTAAACATGGTCTCTGCTTATTACTCTGGGATCGTTGCTTACTATTTCCATTCCTCATTCTCTGCTGTTTTGTTTTGTTTTGTTTCAAGACAGTGTCTCGCTCTTTTGCCCAGGCTGGGGTGTAGTGGCACAATCTCGGCCCACTGCAACCTCTGCCCCTTGCATTCAAGCGATTCTCCTGTCTCAGCCTCCCAAATAGCTGGGAATACAAATGCCCGCCACCACGCCTAACTAATTTTTGTATTTTTTTTAGTAGAGACGGGGTTTCCCTATGTTGTCCAGGTTGGTCTTGAACTCCTGACCTCAGGTTATCCGCCCTCCTCGGCCACCCAAAGTGTAGGATTACAGGCGTGAGCCACTGTGGCCGGCCTCCCAGGTCTTTGAAACACTCATAGCATACACACAAACACAAAACAAACAACAACCAGGTCACACTAAATGTGCTTCACTTGCTGCACTCTGCCATGCTATCTCTTGCGACGATTTTACCCACGTTGATCCCTCTGCCAAGATACCTTTTTCTTCTTACCTTCATCTCTTTTACTTTTTTTGATATCTCATCATTGTTAACTATTTTATTTTTAAAAGGAAATCATAACAATTAGCATGATTTTTTGTGATTATTAAATGAGTTAATACTTGCAAAACACGTAGGATAGTTACAGAAGCATACAAAGGGTAATATATGTTATTTTTAATATTACTGCTCGCCCTACAGATATCTGCCTAAGAACCATTTCCATCTGCAAGTCTCCTCCGGCCCTTCTAATAGTAGGCTTACATCTCAAATGTGCAACATCTATGTGTCCTGACATATTTCACGCTGTGTTACAATTGTGGATGCTTACCTGTATACTCCCTCCGCTCGTCTGTAACATCACTGAGAAATGGTTCTCTATCTTTTTATCTCATAAAATAACTATCAAAAAGAGAAAAATAAAGATGATATCCTAAAAACAACATGCATGGGGCATGCCAGAAGATGATATGGACTGTAGACTCATCCCTATCTAAATTGTTTGAGGACCGCTGATTTAGTTTTTGAAAGAGGAAGTGAAAAACATTTTATGGTGATTAAAAAGAAAGGCCAAAATGCTATCAAAAAAATTGGGTGAAAAGCAACCGAAATTATAAAGGTTGAGTATACATAGATACACATTTGGTAAAGAAAAAAATTTTTAAAAATTCAGTTACAATAGCATATTCACCAACTGTGTTAATCAGGGTTATACAGAGAAACATAACGAATAGAATATTAGGTATAGATAGATTGGACAGGCAGAGAGAGAGAGATTTATTTTAAGGAATTAGCTTATGTAATTTTGGAGTCTGGCAAGTCAAAAATCTGCAAGGTAGGCCAGAAGTTGGGAGACCCAAGGAAGAAGTCATATTGCAGCTCCAACTCCAGTCCAAAAGTAATCTGTTGGCCAAATACCTTGTCCTTCAGAAGACATCAGTCTTTTTTCTCTTAAAGTCTTCAAGTAATTATTAGATGATGCATATCCCCACATTATGGAAGGTAATCTGCTGTATTCAAACTCTACTGATTGAAATGTTACCCTTTAGAAATAACTACACAGCAACATCTAGACTTGCATTTGACCAAATATCTGGGTACTGTGACCTACCTAAGTTGAAACATAAAATTAACCATCACAACACTAGAAAAGCGAGATCTGAATTAATTTGTTCTCTCTAGGTTTTACCCATTGGCCAGTTTATTTAGTCTCCTTCGTTTCAAAACAAAAGTCATAAAGAGACCAGGTTTGGAAAATGAGGTGCCCGATGGAATCTGCATGCCCTAGGCCTTGCTTTTGAATAATTAATGACTACTTTTTATTTGTAGCAGTATTCCTGTTATTAATTAGAGTAATTCTTTGCTATATTTTGCTGTTATGAGCACAGCCTTATATTCCGAAGGCCTGAATCTAAATTATTGAATATCATTAGTAAAGTAACTCTAATCAAATATTCACAAACTCTTTTGACAGCCTTCAAATATCTACAGAAAAGCAAACAAAAATTTATCATTGTAAGTATTACAAGGTCATTATGAATTAAAAATGAAAGGTGTTTTTTAAACAGATTAGTGCATGGCAGATGGCAAATTCACAGTAAATGATATTGTTAGTTTGATTACCGCTTTATCTTTCTGTTAGAAGAGCAAACAAGCAAGAGAATAAGAATAAAAATCAGGTCAATGTCGACTAAGGCCTATCTTAATCCATGCATAAACTTATGCATTACTTAATATACTTTTACACCTTCCAAATGTTTGCATGACAACATACTAAAATATAATTTCAAACTGTTAAAAAATAAATGACCAAGAAAGTAAGATTACCACAATTATCTTCATATCCTGTATAGAGAAAGAAATTAACTTCAGAGTATTGTACCAACTTCAATGTGTATCTTGCAATTACGTATTTCTTGTTATAATAGAGATTGATTCGTAATAATATAGCCACATACGAGTCTAGCTTGTCAATGCAATATGCCATCAAAAGGGGAAAATAACTACTTAGGGAGAAGTTAGGTAAAGAGCTCTTTAGGCCGACCTTTTGCTGATAAATTGATGATGTTCTCATTAGCAGCAACCCTGCTGTTTGCCCTCAATAAAAGATAACATCCTGCTGTTAACGTAATTTCCATTTTTGTGATTTAATGACACAATTACATTGAAGACACTTTTCCAAATGGATTAGGGTTTAAAAGAAGGTAAAATGTTTTAAACATTTGTATTCTGTTTTCCCTGAACCAAATAATATTTTTCACATTGTGTGATTATATATGATAAATATATCAGAAAGGTGGATGACATTCAAGTCATTTTTAAATATACTTGCTACTAAAATAAGTTATTAAACTGTGTTATAAATATTTTAATATTTTTTTCTTGTGGCACAGTTAGCATTATTGTCCATAGAATAGTCAAATTAATTTATTTTATACCATGAAAATATTACATCTTTTCTCTGAAATTCAGATAACTCTTTTCATAATTTAATTGAATCCTGATATTACAGAAGCGTGGTCATTAGATAGATTTTCTGAAGGGAAGCAGCATATCATTATGGGGAGAGCAGAGACTTTGAAATCTGGCAGATATATGTTTAAATTTTGGCTTTAGCCTTTATTAGATAAGTGATTTTGAACAAATTATAGTCCTTAGAAAAATGTTAGTTTTTTTCATCTGATGAAGTAGTGAATGGAAAATTAGATAATGGATATAAATCATATAGAAAATGTTAGTTTTTATCTGATGAAGTAGTGAATGGAAAATTAGATAATGGATATAAATCATATGGCTTATAACTGGTGCCAAAGTTCAGACCTTTCAACTTGGGGCATCTAATGATTTAATAAAAGAGAACACCAAGGAAGGAGTTTCCTTCATTGTTGAGTCTCTTGCCTTGATTTATGAGACAATTAAATAATCTGTAAATTGTGATATATATATAATTTCTGTGGGGATCATTGCTTCTTTATTTTATTATGATTCAAATGTTTGTCCATAAAATACTATTAGTATATTTCTTAATTGTAGTGGTCAGTTTGTTTTTGAGGAAAAAACATAAAAATGAAAAGCTCAAGAGAAATCATGTAAATATTGAACACATATGTAGAACACTGAGGCTCCTATAATCAATTCCAAAATAAAGGGAAGGCTATTACCAGACAGTCCTCCCACCACACACACACATACACACACACACACACACACCCCGGCACACACACTTTCCCACAGACATGAGTACCTGGAAAAGAAAAGACAGAATAGTGGCACCTTACTTGGGCAACTGCTGTACTCAGAGGAAAAACAGGGATCTCCTAAATGTCAGAAGCCAGCAGAGACTGCTGTCCCCTGCAGGGTGCAAAAAAGATATTGTTGGCTGGTGGAACACTAGAATTTCTGGTAGAAATAGACACTGTTATGACCAAGGCAGAAACACCTTAGAATTTCCCAGAAATATTAGGGGCCAGATTTTGCAGATATTTAGATGTCTGTTGTAAACAACTGGAGACAGACAGCAGGCAAAACCTGAAAATACTTGTTTTCAAAGTTATGTAACAACATAGCTTTCTATAACTGTATGGCATATTACCATTGTGCTGTGTCAAAAACAGTACAGATTTGCCCTTTACGAAAACAATATTGTGTATGTGTATATATGTGTGTACGTGTGTGTATGTGTGTGTATAGGATATAGAAACATGTATATATAAGGTAGCAAATATAATATATATTAAATTGACCATGAAATATGTGGATCTGTAGATTCATGTAGATCTGTATATTTAAGTACACCATGAAATACACGACTCTGAAGAAAAAATGTTCAGAAGCAGAACGTCTCTAAACAATGTCAAAAGTCTTAGTTCTACAATTCATTTTTCTATACACCAATATGTAAATAAATATTTCAACATTCTACACATTAATCTTGTAATATGTTTAAACTGTTACATTTTTATATCCCAAAGTGATCTATTGCAAGCATATTGGTTTTGTTTGTGTTTGTTTGTGTGTGTGTTTGTTTTTTGAGACGGAGTCTCGCTGTCACCCAGGCTGGAGTGAGCGGCGCCATCTTGGCTCACTGCAAGCTCCGCCTCCCGGGTTCCCACCATTCTCCTGCCTCAGCCTCCCGAGTAGCTGGGACTACGGGGGCCGCCACGTCGCCTGGCTAATTTTTTGTTTTCGTATTTTCAGTAGAGAAGGGGTTTCACCGTGTTAGCCAGGATGGTCTCATCTCCTGACCTCGGTCCCGCCCGAGGCGGCTGCAGTGCTGGGATTACAGGCGTGAGCCACTGCGCCTGGCCACAGGCATATTGCTAATAGCTCAGGTAAATATATACATTTTAACTCACCATTTTACTACATAAAATTTATTGTTTAAGGTTATTAAATTATTAATGCACTGCGTGTATTATATAAAGGTAGACATTTTCATCATCTAAATTGGAAACTTTAACTAATATTTCCTGAACTTTTATTTAAAAAAATGAGGGTTTTTATATTATTTATACTGTGAATTCAACATTAGCAAATTGTTGAGAATACAATTAAAAACTCATCGTATTATTGAACTCATTGTATATATTTAAATAAGAATACAATACTTTTTCCTCTTAAAGTGTTTACTTTTCCGTGGTTGTTTAATTCAAGACAGACCAGTGATCACTTACTTCAGTTTTGAACAATCCTTTTAACTTTCTATAGCAAAGGCTGTTAAATGAAATAATACCTGTAATTAAGATTTTCCTATAATTTTTAAATTTAGAATTTTAAATTTCATTTAATCAACGATCTTTAATCTTTTATAATTTCCAAAAACCACAATTAAGTGGGCCTCCAGAAGACATTTAAGAGTATCAGTTCCCAAGTTCCGATTTACACTGATTCATTATTGACAATATGCCTTTCTCTCATCTTACATCTTTCAAAGGTACTGATCCTTTTTATCCTCACCCTTTATACATAAAACTGGGTATTGCATTCCTGGATTCAACCTGGGCTCAATGTCATCACCATTCATAACATTTCTCTTATTCTACCACTTTCAGACAATTTAGGTTTATTAAAGTCAATACCGGTTCTCCGTCTCTTAGTACTTCCTGCATGAATGGCGATCCAGCAGCCATCTAAAACAACTAGCAAGGTAAATGGAAACTTTGCTCAAATGCATTTATACAGTTAAGACCAGAATAATGAGAGAAATCCTCCATAATACATTTAGAAAGAGCACAATGCTGTTTTCAAAGTTTAGATGTCACTCATGTCTCTCCATTATTATCATGTGTAATTATTGAAATAATGAAAGATTTTACAAGTTTGCACTTAATGGTCCCATGAAGCACATAAACTCCACTGTTAATTCCATACTATAGACATCAAAGATGGAGTAATTCAAACTGAGTTTACAGAAACAACATACATTTTAATCCAGTCACAGAATAAAGATATCATTATGAAACATTCCATGAGGCTACCATTTCAAAAAGCCCAACTAGGCCATATGAATAAATAAATCCATAAATAAATAAAACAAAAAATGGATATGAGATATTCATCATCCACAGATCTATAAATATACATCTTTATATGAATTAATATTAAATTTATTTTGCCATAGGTCAAGAAAGCTTGAGAATGCAAGGGTGTGATGAAGGCAGAAAATATGGTTAAGGAAGTGAGAAAAGTAGGATCTGACGGCTTAAGATTGGTAAATTCACAATAGCAAAGATGTGGAATCAACCCAAATGTCCATCAGTGACAGACTGGATTAAGAAATGTGGCACATATACACCATGGAATACTATGCAGCCATAAAAAAGGATGGGTTTGTGTTCTTTGTCATTCTCAGCAAACTATTGCAAGAACAGAAAACCAAACAACGCATGTTCTCACTCATAGGTGGGAATTGAACAATGAGATCACTTGGACATAGGAAGGGGAACATCACACACCGGGGCCTATTGTGAGGTGGGGGGAGGGAGGAATAGCATTAGGAGATATACCTAATGTAAATGATGAGTTAATGTGTGCAGCACACCAACATGGCACATGTATACATATGTAACAAATCTGCACATTGTTGTGCACATGTACCCTAGAACTTAAAGTATATAAAAAAAAAAACTAGTAAATTATCATATGGGATATTAGAAGCAAAGAACAACCCTAAAAGATAGTAGGATAATTTTTTGTAATAGAATAATGTGTTCTAAATTATTTTAGGAATTGTATCTTTATATAAAATGTAAATTTTATGTTTTTTGTATTTTTTTATGTTTTAAAGCTTTACAATAGTATTGCACAATAAAATGACAATATAAATTAGTCCATTGTATCAGACAGTTAAAGTGAAAGCTTAGTAAACCTTAAACTTCATAGAAAAGATAGCAAAATATTCTAATCGGTTGCATTTTGAAGTATAGCTCCTTTTAAAAAATATATATGAGATAATATAAATTAATTAGGTTGAGGAAACATAGATGATTGTTTTTTTCCAAAATTGTTTTACTGGTTAATGTCAAAAAGGCATCTTAAAATTAGTGCTCCTATCTCCCATTTACTGTTCTTTCCACATCAAATCTTTACTTCTTTTAGATATCAATTACCAGTTTAAGTATGTAACAGTTGTAACTCTCTATAATTATGTTTTCTTCCATTAACTTTCAACTTCATCTTCCATTGTTTTTCTTCTGTTGTTCTGGGTCTAGTGTCTTACCATACAAAGGATATTCATTATGACTTAGTTGGTATTTGAGGTTTGAAGGAGTGTTTCTGTTTTGAGTCCTGCAAGTGTGTTTGAAAATTAAATCAACAACAACAAACGCGTTTTTTTGGTTGTAAGAGTACTTTTTGTTTGAGTAGGAAAAAATGTTTAGTAATATGTCAAGTTTAATAATCCAAAACAATGATTACATTTAACACATGGAAGAGAAATATTATTTTAAAAATATAGCATATATGGTTTGCCAATTGTATGCAAGCACTTTTGTGGGTGACAGGCCGATTCAACACCTTATAAAATGTCATTCACATTTGTGGACAATATTGACACTGACCAATAACCAATTTCCTCTCCTTGAGCGTTGCAGACACAATAGTTTCTGCTCATTTCCAGTTAGGCATGGGTATAGGACTAGTTCTGGGTAAAGAAATGTGAGTAGAAGTCATGTTTGTTTTTTACAGTTGAGATAGAGTAAAGCTCATGTGACATTCTCTGTTCACTCTTTCTCTCTCTCTCACTCCAGCAGTGATTGTAAAAGTTCTGAGGTTGTTACTGCATCAAAATTTAGTCTACATTGACTGTAATACTGTTAAACATAATTTCAAACATACATCATGATGATTCCTTACAACCCTGTACAGGAAGGCCAAGGGTAGAAGTCAAAGCCTGGCAGGAATCTTACGTACCTAAAGACAAAAGCAGATGGTATAAGTGACATCTGCCAACAGACATATGAGGAGGATTCAGAAAAATTCACATAGGGCATCAGTTACAAACATGATTTGAGTTACCCTCAGCACCTGTGTTTTCAATATGAACTGGTTTAGCTAATACATGATCTCAAGGATAAGAACACCAGAGACAAAGAATCAGGAGAGCAAAACAATAGTTTTCTAAATGACCTGAATCATTTGTAAATTATCTACAATATTCAAATCCTATAAGACTAGAAGTTATATCATATTCCACTTACGCTGTGAATGAAAGTCCCAGTTTTAGAGGAGAGGAGAGGAGAGAAGAACTGTGACCACTGCATGTTAAAGCTCAACCATTCATATTTCTCTTCATTAATTAACTCGCTTTCTGGAAGAGCCTGATGTTCAGTTTGACTACTCAGTTTTTACTTCACGAGCACTACATCCTCATTTTTTAGGGCCTTCCTTTTATGTATCATAAGTTTCTGCAATTTACTGTCTGAACACTGTGTAATTTTAACTTCCAGACAATTATTCTATTCACATTATGCTATGTAAAATTGATCCTTATCTGACATTCTTTCAACCTATACTAGTCTCCAAGCACTCACACACACACATACACACACACACACACACACACACACACACACACACACACATGCTTACACTGCCCCCAAGTCTCTGGTTTTTGTTCTGGTTCGATTGAAAGGAACTGACTCCAGCACAGTGAACTGGACATGCAAGTAAGAAACCCTGTATTCACACATGACACAATATACAGACACTCCAGGCAAGAGCAGAAAATCAGCAGTAACATCTAATGAGCCGACCAGCCAATCTTGCATCAAGTGGATATAAAACTTGACTGCAGGGCTTCCCTTGCAGATCCAATGTAAGTAACGAATGATAAAAGTCTTATGTATACTATGCAAATTAAAATAGTATCTAACATTTTTAAGGAAAGAAACTTAGAAATATATTTCTATATTAATCATAAAAAGTCAAACTCACACTTAAGCCTTCAATTAGCTGATATATTCTTTAAATGATTTTCCAATACACTAACACCTAGAAGGGAAAGATAAAACTTATTATAATAAAAAAGGATGCACATTGTTGAGAAATCAATAGGTAATTTTGTCCATAGACCCCTTCTTTTTTCCTTGCCCCGAGGTGCGTGAAAACAAATAGCTAGACAGTGGTTTCTGATTTTTATATATAATTGCAAATCCTTCAATTCTGGCTTAGGCGTAGGCATTTGCATATTATAGCTAATGTTTGTTGATATATATTTTCCTAAATTTACAAGGTAGTAATGAGAAAACAAATAAAATATAAAATTTAGGCTTTCTTTTACTTTGTCAATTTTGATTTAACCGAATCTCATTCTAAAGATTATGAAGACTGACCGTATCAGTAATAAATGAACACCGATATTTTTTAATTTAAAAGATATTTGGAGGTTCTTATGATTTTTTTTCACTTACATTTAATCTTCTAAGTTTTTTTCACTTATATTTAATGTTCTAATTTATCTTTAATTTTTATGTTGTATCTCTTATTTTCAAGCTTCAATTTCTTCCATGCCTGGGTCATAGAACTAGACTTACCTGCCCCACAAATGTCATTATCAATATGTACTTTATTTTAATCAAGTCCATGTCCTCAGAGGATTCCCTTTCTTACGTCTTGCATTGAAAACGCAGTGGTGGAGTCTTAGGATAGAAAATAATACATGCCCTTCATACAAACAACCTAAGAACAAGTACAACAGCACAGTGCCCTGAGGAGGGCACTGTGGAGAAAAACGCAAGAGGACGGGGCGGACAGAGCAGACAATCTGAGCCCACTTCCCAATTTGGCGCAAGACAGGCAGGAGAGGGAGACAGCACAACGTTTATTTTTCAACATATATCAATTCATATTTGAAGTTCCAGGGAACATGTACAGGATGTGCAGGTTTGTTACATGGGTAGATGTGGTTTGCCATGGTGGTCTGCTACACAGAACAACCCATCACCTAGGTATTAAGCACAGTAATTAGAGAAAACTCTCAAGGATTCAAGGGAGTATAAAAATTAATTTTAAAATAAATTATTATGTGGAATTGTTAATACTTATTGAAAAAAGTTAATTCTATTAGAAAAAGCAGACATTAATTCTTTTCTTTAGATTCAGAGTAAATGGAAATAATATACTGGATAAATATATAGAGAGTTAATGGCTTTTAATCCTTTTATTAACTGAGGCTACTGGAGCCATGTAATAACCTTAATGTCTAATGAATAAATTATTTCAGAATAAAGTTCTTTTCGGAGAGTAGTATTTAATTGTTGAATGTCCTTTATCTCAAGAGAATTGATTTGCATTTAAATGAGCAGTCCTTCAAGTAATTATCCATGTAGATTTTTTTTAATATAAAAAGTGTTGAGTACCTGTTTTAGTACATATAGAAATTATGGTGTACTTTGGTTAACACTGATAATATTAGACAATTAAATTAATACCTTACAAATTATATTCTTACCACTTAATAAACTAATTAAAGATTCTTAAGGAAATAATACATTATCCACTTCAAATTAAGCAACAGCAATTTTTTACTGTTTTGAGCATCAATGTACAGCTTGATAGGATAATTGTGTGTGTGCCATTTAAAAACATAAACAAACCCCTCAATTATCATCATTATTTACTAATATCAAAATTTTTACTCCAGGAGAAACATACCTCAGAGATATTGTGGGTTTGTTTTCAGACCACTGCAATAAAGTGAATATCACAATAAAGCAAGTCCTATGAATTTCTGTGGCTTCCCCATGCATATAAAAGTTATGTGTACACTGTACTATAGTATACTAAGTATTCAATAGTATTATGCCTTAAAAAAGTACATAAATTAATTACAAATATATTATTGCTAAAAAATGCTGATGATCATCTGATATTTTGGTGAATCATAGACTTTTTGCTGGTGAGTGGTCATGACTCCATGTTATTGGCTGCTGATTGATCAGGATGGTGGTTGCTGAAGGTTGAGGTGGCTGTGGCAATTTTTGTAAAATAAGATAACAACAAAATTTGCTGCATCAATTGACTCTTCATTTCATGAAAGATTTTTCTGTAGCATGCAATGCTATCGATAGCACTTTATCCACAGTAGGGCATCTTTCAAAATTAGAGTCCACCCTCTCAAACCCTACCATTGCTTTATAAACTAGGTTTATGCAATATCCTAAATCCTGTGTTGTTTCAACAATGTTCATAGCATCTTCACCAAGACTAGATTTCATCTCAAGAAACTACTTTCTTTGTTTATTCCAAGAAGCAAATTCTCATCCATTCAAGTTTTACCATGAGATAGCAGCAATTCAGTCACATTTTCAAACTCCACTTCTAATTCTAGTTCTTTGGCTATTTCCACCACATTTGCAGTTATCTCTGCCACTGAAGTCTTGAGCTCCTCGCAGGTACCGATGAGGGCTGAATCAATTTCTTCCAAACTCCTGTTAATGTTGATATTTTGACCTCCCATGACTCATAAATGTTCTCAGTGAGATCTAGAATGGTTAATCCTTTCTGACTTTGCCCAGATCCATCGGAAGAATCACTGTCTTTGGCAACCAGAGACTTAGAAAATGTATGTATGAAATCATAAGACTTGAACATCAAAATTCTCCTTGATCCATGAGCTTCAGAATGGATGTTGTGTTAGTAGGCATGAAAACAACATTAATCTCCCTAGACATCTTTATTAGCGCTATCAGGTGACCAGGTGCATTGTCAATGAGCAGGAATATTTTTTCTAAGTAGAAGGCCTCAACATTGGGCCTCAAATAGTCAGTAAACCATGCTGTGAACAGGTATGTTTTTATCCAGGCTTTGTTATTTCACCTGTAGAGCACAAGCAAAGTAGATTTAGCATAATTCTTAATAGCACTAAGATTTTTGAAATGGTACATGAGCATTGCGACAAATTAAATCCACCAGCTGCATAAGTGTCTATCCAGAGAGTCAACCAGTCCTTTGAAGATCTGAAAGCAGGAAGTAACCTTTCTTTAGCTATGAAAGCCCTAGATGGCAAGTTTTTCCAATAAAAGACTGTTTTGTTTATATTAAAAATCAGTTGTTTATTATAGCCACATTCATCAATGATCTTAGCCTGATTTTCCGGATAACTTGCTACAGCTTCTACATCAGCATTTGCTGCTTCACCTTGCACTTTTATGTTTTGCTTTCTTTTCTCAAACCTCTGAACCGACCTCTGCTAGCTTCAAACTCTTTTTTTTTTTCTCAGCACCTTTCTCACTTCTCCTTTAGCCTTCATGGAATTAAAGCGAGTAAGAGCCTTGCTCTGAATTAGGCTTTGGCTAAGGGAAGTATTCTAGCTGATTTAATCTTCTGTTCAGAGAGCCAAAACTTCCTCCATATCACCAATAAGGCTGTATTACTTTCTTATCACTTGTGCATTCACTGGAGTAGCACATCTAATTTCTCTTGAGAACTTTCCCTTTGCATTCATAATATAGCTCTTTGGTACAAGAGGCTTAGTTTGGAGCTGATTTCAGCTGTTGACATACCCTTTTCACTATACTTAATTATTCCTACCTTTCTATTTACAGTTAAAGACATGCAACTTTTCCCTTCACTTGAACACTTAGAGGCCATTGTATGGTTATCATTTGGCCTAATTCTAATCCTGTTGTGTCTCAGAGAATAGGGAGGCCTGAGGAGAGGAAGGCAGACAAGGGAAAGACAAGGAAAACACTGGTCAGGGGAGCAGTCAGAACACATAAAACATTTGTTGATTAAGTTTGACTACTAACATAGGCACAGTTTGTGTCACCCCAAACAATTAGTAACATCAAGGACTGCTCATCGCACATCACCATAACATATAGAATCACCATAACATATATAATCATCACATAAAGTTAAAAATATTGTGGAAATTATCAAAAGGTGACAAACACGAAAAGTGAGCACATGCTGTTGTAAAAATGGTGCTGATAGACTTGCTCAATGCAAGTCTATCAATTTGTAAAAAACTTCAATTTGTAAAAAATGCGTTATATACAAAGAACAATAAAGTGAAGTTCAATAAAACAAGCTATACCTGTATGTGTTAACCTTTAAAAACCATCCAGCACAAATATGTAAGATTGTAGAAATGTATAAACTGAATATATGTATTATCTTATACATACAAAAAATGCTTAGAAATTATTCCAATAAACTAATTTTGCATGTTAAGTGCTGTAGAATGTTTATGATCACTTAAAACCTTATGAAAAACTGTACCTCTAATGCACTTCTAAGATTATCTTGCCATTATTTATTTATTTTTATTTTTTTTATTATTATACTTTAAGTTCTAGCGTAGATGTGCACAATGTGCAGGTTTGTTACATATGTATACATGTGCCATGTTGGTGTGTTGCACCCATTAACTCGTCATTTACAATAGGTGTATCTCCTAATGCTATCCCTCCTCCCTACCGCCTCCTCACAATAGGCCCCGGTGTGTGATGTTCCTCTTCCTGTGTCCAAGTGATCTCATTGTTCAATTCCCACTATACCCAAAGGATTATAAATCATGCTGCTATAAAGACACATGCACACATATGTTTACTGCAGCACTATTCACAGTAGCAAAGACTTGGAATCAACCCAAATGTCCATCAGTGACAGATTGGATTAAGAAAATGTGGCACATATACACCATGGAATATTGTGCAGCCATAAAAAAAGGATGAGTTCGTGTCCTTTGTAGGGACATGGATGCAGCTGGAAACCATCATTCTCAGCAAACTATTGCAAGAACAGAAAGTCATTATTTTTAATGTAAAGAAATGACAGCCATACATTTACTTTGTTAAGCTCCTAATATAATCCTTTACCCAATATTGAAAATCTTCTGGTTTCTATTCAATCTATTTACTTTTTTCCAACTCATTTAGAAAGAGTAATGAATCGCCTCTAATTTAAAATGGGGAAAGAAAATTAAAAACAAAGATGCTTACATATATACTGTTCTCTTTCTAGTATGAGTGGGCTGTCTCTTCCAGTTCTCTTTATATAACATACTACATAAAATTAAGATTAACTTGCAGCTGATGTGAAATAGCTCTTTGGTTATGTCCAGACATGTATGGAACTACAGCACTGAGCAACTGGCCAAGACAGCATTAAAATTTAATAATACTGATTTATAATATACTGTTTAAAGTCCTGAAATCATGCTGGATATTCCTTGTGCAAACTTGTATATATTGTTTATTAAGAATGCATAGAATAATTTTTCATCATCTGCATCTCATTTGGGATATGTAACCAGTGGGGTATAAAATATTTCATAACCAATGTGATATAGAATATTTCATTATATCTACATTTGTACCTTTGTTTACCTGAGAATGAAATACCTTGAATATATTGGTGGTTTACGAGTCACAGACAAATTGTTTGTTTTGCAACTCTTTAATCTGAGCTCGGATATTTCAGAACTTTTTAATTGTGTCTGTATTTTGTATCTCTCCCTTGGAAAAGAAACCGTAAGTTTTGAAAACTATATTTAAAAAAATTCAAATCTCAACCCATAGAACATATAGCAAATGAAGAAACATTAAAGAAAATCTTCTAAATCTTGGTAAGAAGAACAAAATCTTGTGCACTTGTTCTGCAATCTGCTATTCCCTGTCTGATGTCCCAGCCCAGGCACTGAAGGCTCTATTCTGGAGTGTGTTGTCAAGAACAAATGGTTCCCTCTCCCCGCAGGTTCCCAGGCTAAGGCTCTCTCCCTAGAATGGGAAGGCTGTTGACATCTCACCCTCATTGGTAGGGTGGAAAGTCTACTTCAACAAGACAAGAATCTTGGGCCCCAATCACCCTCCCGTGGCTCATTCATATGGCATGCTGGAAGAGGTTGAGAAGACCTGGGACTATTGCCCTGACAATAACCCATGCATAAAAAAGAACCATCATTTTGAGAGAAGTCAGTCACTGTTCCTGCCACCAGCTTCACAGAAATTGCATAGAGTATTATCCTAGAAGGAAAAACAGGATCGTTGCTCTCTCTAAATGAACTAACGTTTTGTGAGAATGTGAAGCCTAAGGATACAGTCAAAACAATGGTGGTTTTGTGAAAAGTAGTTATAAGGAATTTCTTAGTTACCTAATAGCAACAAGCTAAACAAGTTAGACATTAAAAGAGAAAACCATGCAAGGAAACACCTAAAAGAGAGATCTCCTGAGATCAAAACAAGATTCAAGATAAGTCAATGATTCTCCCTGCAAAGATCCCAAATTTCACTGGTTTAGGTTTTGGAAGAGTTTATGCCTGGGATATTGACAACAATACTGTTTTTGTTTTCAGTGAGCAAATAGTGAAGGCTACCAGATGGGTGTGATGTCAACAGAGGTAGATCAACTCTATTTTTGACAGACCATCAGGGAAAAAGTCAGTCAGAGGGAACCCTGTCATCCTAGGGTGACTGTGTGCTGCCTTAGAACAACTTTTTAAAGCATGCTACTTATGCCTTATGAGCGAGCCATGGTTTGCATGCTCTGAGAAATGAAATCAGAGGCTACATACTTTGGGGAAAACGGGCTTCACTAAAGTAGTGCAGCCAAGTATCTAAATAAAAGCAAACAACAACAGGCTCTGGAAGTGAGTTCAGGTTCAGCAACTCAGTAGAACTGCAATAGTATACTATCTAAAATATTCAGTTTTCAACAATGTATTATAAGATATGTAAAGAAACAGAAATCCGATACACAAGAAGATACAAAATCCGATACACAAAAAGCAAAAGAGGCTTTTTGAAAATGCTGGGGTATCAGCAGACAATGGCTTAAATAGATAGTATAAATATATTCAGAAAAAAACAAAGAAAGCAAGCTTAAAGAAGTAAAGGAAGGCATAATGACATTTTCATTAAATCAACAACGTCAATAAAGAGATTAAAATTATAACAAAGAATCAAATAGAAATTTTTGAGGTGAAAAGTACAATAATTGAAATGAAAAAATAAAATCATTACAGTCTCTCACCAGTAGTTGTGAGCTGGCAAAAGAAACAGCAAATTTAAAGACAGATTGATAGAGATGAAATGATCTGAAAACCAGAGGGATAAAAAAAGAATGAGGAAAAACCAATAGAATCTCAGAGAAATATGGGACACCATTGAGCACATCACCATGCCTGCAATGGGAATGCCCATGCCTGCAATGGGAATGCCAGAGAAGAGAGATTGGAAGGGTCAGAGAAAACGCTTAAAGAAATGACTGAGGCCGGGCGCGGTGGCTCACGCCTATAATCCCAGCACTTTGGGAGGGTGAGGCAGGTGGATCACGAGGTCAGCAGATGGAGACTATCCTGGCTAATGCGGTGAAATCCCGTCTCTACTAAAAATACAACAAATTTAGCCGGGCTTGGCAGCGCCTGCAGTCCCAGCTACTCTGGAGGCTGAGGCAGGAGAATGGCGGGAACCCGGGAGGCGGAGCTTGCAGTGAGCAGAGATGGCGCCGCTCTCACTCCAGCCTGGACGATAGAGCCAGACTCAGTCTCCAAAAAAAAAAAAAGAAATAAACTGAAAATCTCACCAATTTCATGAAAATATTTCCATACACAATCAAGAAACTCAACAACTCTAAATAGTATAAATGCAAAGGGGTCCTGTGCACCCAGCCACAAAACAGTTAAAATGTTGAAAGACAATGACAAAGAGAAAATCATGAAAGAAACAAAAAAACTCCTTCTTACATATAATAGAACCAAAATAAGATTAAAAATTGACTCCTAAACAGAAACACTGGGTAATTTCTTAGGATTTCTAAATAGCCTCAAATCTAGTATCTTAAGCAGAAACTTTAGGCCCAAGAGAGAGGAGAATATTGAAAAACATTTTTAGTGACTTACTAGTCACGATTGTACAGAGAAACAGAATTGATAAGATGTAGCTAGATGGGCGGATGGATGGGTGGGCGGATAGACAGATAGGCAGATTGACTGATGTATTTTAAGGAACTAGCTCATGTGATTGTAGAGACCTGGTACATCCAAAATCTCATGTGGGAGGCTGATTGGCTGGAGACTCAGGAGAGAGTTGCAGTTCAAGTCCAAAGACAGTGAGCTGGGAAACCAGGTACAACCAATGCTGCAGTTGAAGTCTGAAGACAGTCGGCTGGAAAATTCTCTCTTGTTTGGGGAGGTCAGACTTGTATTCTGTTGAGGCCTTCAACTAATTGGATAAGGTCAACCAACATTATGAAGTACAATCTGCTTTATTCAAAGTCTACCAGTTAAATCTCATCCAAAAGTATGCTCATGGAAACATCCAGAATAATGTTTGACCAATAATCTGGGCACTAAATGAACCACAACAGTAACCAGTGAAGAGTTCCTTTACTGACAGTTCAAGAACAAAGGGAATAACATCTGTGGCTTATCAAATAGCACTGCCAGTCATCCAAGTGCAGTCAAATATTATCTAATGATCATGTATTTAATTTAAAAATACTCTTAGAACATATTTATTTCAGAACTTGTAAATATACTTTAAAGGAAGGAAGTAAATTCAATTCAATGAAATCAGTAGTTTTGAACTTTGGTGTTTAGATTATTTTCCAGTGTTAATTCTTTTTTATTTTTGCAATGCATTCTCTCTTAGAAGCAGCTGAAAGTGTGCCAATTAATTACTTTTCATTTTGGTTCACAATGAGTTTTTTCTTTATTTTTATAACCCCATGCTAATTTTCTACTTCAGTGAATTTAAGACAAAACAAAATGAATCTATTTCAAATAGGCAAAAGTAACTCAATATTTCTTTTTCTATTAAGAGGCACAAACCCTTTTTAAACTTTCATCTATCGTTAATTTATATTCAAATTTTAGCCTATAACAAAGGTTATCAATCCTCTTTTATTTCAATTTGTTTTCAGCCACCTTCTCCATCATTTCAATGATAGTACTAGTTTCAATAGTCCAAGGTTATGAAATGCTACGTCATCACAGTTTAACAACATCAGGTCAGGGTGGTGGCTTGCAAGGCCAGATTACTGCCATTAGCAGCCTAATTGTGGTCAGTTTCTTGCCATGGTCACCATTCACCAGAGTGTTCCTCCTTCCCGTAGTGCGGTTACCATGCACCACAATTGCCCTCTTCTGCCAACCATGTGGAAGATTCTGAATTTTATCATATTCAGATATAGAAGCTTTATTTGTTGTTACACACTGGCAAAAAATATAAAATAGTGTCAATTGTGGATATTCAGGAAAGATATATAGCTTTCTGATCATCTAATTGCCTGTGCTTGATATTAAGTGCATCTACTCCCTAAGATCAACAGAATTTGCAACGAGAAATTTTCTTCACAATGTTAATTTTTAAATCTAGAATCACCAAGTGCTGAAAGATGATTCATGCAGATACATGGTGTTATGCCTGTTCAGATACTCTTATACCAAATAATCTCGTTGTCAGAACCTGTATCTGCTGGATTCAGAGGCTTTCTTGCCTGAATAGACTTAGATGTGAATGCCACATTCTCATTGCTTGGTTTCCTTTTTGAAGACTGTATTAGTTTGTTATGGCTGTCATAATAATATAGCACACATTTGGGATGGCTTAAGCAACAGAAACGTATTATCTTACAATGATGGAGGCTAGAAATCTGAGACAAACGTGTCAGGAGGGTTGGTCTCTTCTGAGGCTTGGTCCTCTCTCCTTGCCTTGTACCTAGCTATCTTTTCCCTTGTCTTCACCTGGGCTTCCCTCTGTGTGTTTCTGTGTCACAATCTCTTCTTATTATAAGGACACAACTCATATTTGATTAGGGCCAACTATATGGGCTCATCTTAAAATAATAACCTCTTTAAGAGCCTTATCTCCAAATATAGTCACATTCTGAGGAATTTGGGGTTAGAACTTCAACATAGGAATTTAAAGGGCAAACAATTCACTGCGGAGTCCCCAAAAGATTATCTCTGTTCTTTAAAGATAGTCATCTTTAAACTTGATATAACTGTGTAAGCAAGAATGGCGTTCAAATGAACTAAAGATAAATCTATATAACATAATCTAAATATAATTAAAACATTGCATTGCTATAAAATTGAGTCTTGAAGTATTGAACAAAAACATTACCAACAATAAGTTGTAATGCTTTGGAATGCAACTTTGTTGTGTTATTTACAACTAATCAGTTACAAATTGTAAGAATCTGATTCATTGGTAATCATTAATAGGAATTTATATTTATCTATATATGAAGTAAATTATACATGAAGTTCTACTTAGAAAGTGATGGCTCACTGTGTTTTTCTATTTTTCGACAATATTGTCTTCTGATTATTACACAAAAAACCAATGTAGAAAATGTGGAACAGAGTTAGCAAGTACAGCATAGTTGAAGATGTGATCAGAGGTGTAAGAGGCAGGTGCAATCTGCGACAATTTCTGCAGGGGAATGTAAGAAGTTTGGCTTTTATTCTGTAATGAAAATCCCATGGCACTTTTTAGGACATAATGGTTGGTGACCACAGAGAAGACTTTGAATAAAAAAGAAAATAAAAATTACTAATACCTTCAAATGTTTGCTGATATGAAGTACTAAAATTTGGTAATTAGGCAAGTATATAAAATGAGTTGATATAGATGTATAAACATGTGTATATAAAATATTTTCTGTAGGACAAATCATCTGTTATACAATCATGCTATTCATAAATGTCAATAGTAGTCACAGATTTATGGATAGGCTAGTCATTGAAACAGCTTGGGTAATCATACAAGATTTACATATCCAGAAGTTACTGAAGGAATTCGGTGGAGTCAAGACACCAAGCAGAAGGCCAAAAATGTTATTAAACTTGGGGAACAATTAGCATTCCCCCATTCCTGCAAAGGGTATATTGAAGTGCTAATCCTCAGTGCTTCAGGATCATTGTAGATGTAATTAGCTACGATGAACTCATACTGGAGTAGGGTAGGCACTTAATCCAATATGACATGTGTCTTCATAAAAAAGGCAATGTGGCCATGTGAAGGCAGAGGCACACAGTGAGAATGCTATGTGACAACAGAAGCATAGGCAGAGTTATGCAGCTGCAAGCCAAGGAATGGCAGTGGTTGCCAGCAAGTCACCATATGCTAGAAATAGGCAAGGAAGAATTCTCCTACAGACTTCTGTGGGAGCTCAGCCCTGCCTACACCTTAATTTTAGACTTCCAGCCCCTAGAACTGTGACCAAATACATTTATGTTGTTTTAAGCTACCCAGTTCATGGTAGCTTGTTATGGCAGACCTAGGAAAATAATACAGGATCTAAAATGCTTCTCCAGGGAGTATTTTGTCATTTATGATAACATCTATTTAAGTGAAGGTTACAACTCTGCTGAAACAGAATTGTTTCCTTCTAGCCCAACTTATCTCTTAAAGGCAGAACTGGGATAACAAATATGTAGTGTTACGTGGTACTGCTGATGTGGTACTGCTACTTGGATAAGAAAAACAAAAACAAACAACCCCAAGAATAAGGAAACTCCAGAAATAGATATACACATGTATGGAAATTTAAAATACAGTACAACAGGTATCTAAAAATTGAGGCATATCAATTGGATTATGCAATAAGCAATTATTTGTATACTTCTGCATATATATATATAATTGTGTATATATATATTCTGTATATATATACTTCTGTATAAACAGAATTATATATACTTCTGTGTATATATATATAAAATTCTATATATATACTTCTGTGTGTGTGTGTATATATATATATATATACTTCTGTAAGTCAATAAGAAAATAGCAACATGGTCAAAATGAGCAAAGTATCATAAAATTAAATAATGGAAAATAAAATATAAATATTTGTATTATGTAAAAGATGTTCAAAGTCTTTTATAAGATAAATTTGAATTTAAAATAAAACAAGTTACCATTTTTCACCTCTCAGGTTGACAAAGATCAAATATTTGACATTATCTATGTATTCAAGAATTAACATAAGAGATACTGTAGTAGATTGAATATGTATACTGGTATTTTCTGTACAAAGGGTAGTTTTGCTATAGGTTCCAAATTAAAAGTGTACATATCCTATGATTGAACAACTTTATATCCTAAAACTATATTCATATTTTAAAATAATGGTGTATTTTGACCTTATTTATTGCAACATTATTTTTCATAGAAAATATCAGCAATGAATGTTCAGCAACAGAAAATTGATTAAATAATCTATTGTACACTATGATAAGCAATGACATACTCTATATCTGTAAATAAACTAAGAAAAACTTAGTTTAAAGAAAACTAATTTCTGGCCAGCGCGGTGGCTCACACCTGTAATCCCAGCACTTTAGGAGGCCGAGGCGGGCAGATCACGAGGTCACGAGACAGAGACCAGCCTGACCAACATGGTGAAACCCCATCTCTACTGAAAATACAAAAATTAGCTGGGCGTGGTGGCTCGTGCCTGTAATCTCAGCTAGGCAGGTGGCTGAGACTGGAGAATTGCTTGAACCCGGGAAGAGGAGGTTGCAGTGCGCCGAGATCGCACCACTGCACTCCAGCCTGGTGACTGGTGACCAAGAGAGACTCCGTCTCAAAAAAAAAAAAAAAAAAAGAAAAGAAAACTAATTTCTTTTAGCATGATTGATAATGAATCAGTTATGAAGCTCTTTTAGAACTAATATGGAAAAACTTCTAAGTTATGCTGCTATCACCAAAGAAAAGCAAGGTGTGCTACAGTGTACATACTGTAGGCTATTATTTGTGAAATAAGGACACATGCAAAACATATAGTTTTATATATACACACACATAAACATACATATAAGTGCATCTACACATATATGTATATATTTTTTAATTGCTGATGTGCATCTGTGATTATACATCTACGTGTATCTAACAACTGTCAACAAAATTGGTAACTATAGTTTTGTTCTTAGAATAGAAAGTTCTTGGACTGAGCAAGAAACACAAACGTTTTTATTGTGTCCAGTTTTCTACATATTTTTAATTTTTGACATCTATAAGTATACTACGTTTTAAGTGTTCGGCATAATGTGGATAATGGCATATATCTTTCTCAAATTCAGACTCAATTATTTTGCTTGCCTCAAATAGTCAGGTTTTCATATGGCCCTTTAATTGTACTCACCTGGGACTGAGAGGCTTTGATCAAATAAGCAGAAAGTGAGCAATATAAAGAAAGCAATCTTTTGCATAAAATGGGAGCAATGTGGAGCTGAAAAAATATTGGAACAGTGAAATTACCCAGTGGCATGTATTAACAGAGTTTCCCAACATGACTACCATAGATTATTGAATTAAGAGAAGTCACCCCCTACAATGATATGGTCCACATTCCTATTTACACTACCTGTTGATACGGTTTGGCTCTGTGTCCCCATCCAAATCTCAGCTTG
This sequence comes from Rhinopithecus bieti, assembly GCF_001698545.2. Lineage (NCBI taxonomy): Eukaryota > Metazoa > Chordata > Mammalia > Primates > Cercopithecidae > Rhinopithecus > Rhinopithecus bieti. Next base: position 860,763 of record NW_016820246.1, on the reverse strand, counting down.
AATTTTAATAATCCCCCACTCATCAAGGGCAGGGCCAGATGGAGGTAATTGGATCATGGGGATGGTTTCCCCCATGCTCTTCTCTTGATAGTGAGTGAGTCTCATGTGATCTGATGGTTTTATAAGCCTTTGGCATTTCCCCTCCTGGCACTCACTCTGTCCTGCCGCCCTATGAAGAAGGTGCCTGCTTCTCCTTTGCCTTCCACCATGATTGTAAGTTTCCTGAGGCTACCCCAGCCATGTGGAACTGTGAGTCAATTCAACCTCTTTCCTTTATAAATTACCCAGTCTTGGGTATTTCCTCACAGCAGTGTCAGAATGGACTAGGACTAATACACTTGTCCTAATCTTGAATCATTCATAAATGAGGTAGAGAAGAAAGGCATATGCAAGAGCAGAATTTAATCCTTGTCCACGTGAAATTTCCTTGAAAAAAGAATCAAAATATCATGTCCCAGGTTAAAACTGGTACCCTCTCTACCACTCTTCCCATCAAGATGTGAGGCTTATTCTCCTTTCACTTGAATGTGGATTGGCTCTGTGACTGTTTCACTGATAAAAAAACATCGTTAACCAACTAAGACAGTTTGTTAATGCTGCTGGCAACCTCTGATCCTTCTTTCTTAGCAGACATGCTTTGGGAAAAGCCAGCTTCAGTGTAAAGGATTTGAATACACTAGAGTAGCATGCTGTGAGGAAACCTAAACTAGCCACATGGAGAAGCCACATGAAGGGGTCACATGGAGGGATGGAGAAGTAGGGAGAGAGAGAGAGAGAGAGAGAGAGAGAGAGAGAGAGAGAGAGAGAGAGAGAGAGAGAGAGAAAGAGAATGACCATTCAACCTCAGATATTCCCGGCATCCAATCTGTGTTTCTAGGCATGTATGCAAGGAACACACCTTGCCTGTTTGCTCAGTCAAGCCTACACATGGCTCTGGTCCTATTTGCCTTCTATTTGCAACTACACGAGAAACCAAAAGCATCAAAATCCACCTGAGATAATTAACTATCAGAAATATGAGAGTCAGAAAAGAAATTAATTTGTGAGAGTGAATTGCTACTGTGAACTTTCTCCTTAATGAAGACATATGAGATTGGCTCAGGAATTGGCAGCAGGCCTGTCTGAAAGGCCTTAAAAAGACTGTTCATAAAGGGCAGGTAGCAATTTGTTGTGAGGCTATTTACAAAATGTGTTTTTAGTGACAAAAATTGGCATACCCTAATGTGTGGTAAAGTGGAAGTAAAATACATTTCTGCTGAATTTATGGACCTGTAAGTAGATTGCCAGGTAAAACTTTATAAAGCCCATCTGGTTTCTTGTAGCTCTGCTTGATAATGTACAGGTAGACAGAAAAACTGAAAAAGGAAATGTTCCATCTCAAAGTAGAAAATAGAGAAATTATTTCTGAGGCAGGATTTGTTGTGTTCAAAAATGAAATATTTTTCTGATCTCCAATCTCTCCCAGGAAAATACTCTTAAAATAAAAAATGTCTTCAGGGCAACGAATGAATTCAGGACACTGGTCACGTTTTCAAAAATGACACTCTGAAAGTTTCATTTAAACCTTTAGAAACATGTAATGCAGTGGTTCATAAATCCTCTCTGCTAGACAAGCAGTCCTGTAAGATTCTCAAGGGTATTGTCCTACGACACTCTGACTTGGGTGACTCGTCTAATGAAGTGGGTTATAATTTAAAGTCCAAACATTTTTAAAGTAATGTTACCTATTTTGACTAATTTATGTATAAATCAGGTTCACCATCTTCTATGGGTGCAGTTTGTGGTGCCCTAAAACAATTACAATGGTAGCATCCATTTTTCATGGGCAGAAGCAGGCTATGAAATTTACTCAGCTTGAGAGAAAGAAAGATAAAGAAAAGAGACAAAGGGAGAGGAGAGGGAGGGACGGAAGCAAGGAAGTAGGATGATTTAATATACAAAAAAATATGACTCCAAAAACAGAACTTAGCAGGTGGAATGAAAATCCACACAGAACCACCCTCACAGAGCAGGACTGGGCTCTAATCAGGGAACAAGTGACATGAGACTGACCGTATTTTAGAATTCCCCTAGACCTGTGACTTCTTCATGCCTTCATTGTTCGCCTTTGTTTGGAATAAGAGCCATCTACTGCAGGTTCCCACACCTCTTCTCTTTGTATGTCAGGTGTGAGGAGGACAGATGACTTGCTCCTTTAGTTTGCAACTTTGGGAAAACAGAAATAATACTTAAGAATCGAAATACAAAAAATTGCTCCAAAAGAGCATTATTTTCACCTGGAGCTGATTTAAATGACAAGATCTGGAAACTAAAAACTGAAATTGATTTCATCATGGGATGAAATTTTGGGAATTTTAGGAGGGGGATGAATGTATTTTGTGTTTACAAGAAATGCAAATAATGTATGCCCAGAGGGTAGGTTAAAGATGGATGGCCTCCACCAAAAGCTGAATTTGCCTCAGACCTGTGACTACTCTATAACTAGCAGACTGTGTCAGAACCTTGCCGTGCCAGTTTCAGTTCTAGTATTTGAGAGTAAGGCGGGAGGGGCATAGTGGATCATGCCTCTAATCCCAGCGCTTTGGGAGGCTGAGGTGGGAGGATGACTTGAGCAACATAGTGAGATCTTATCTCAAAATAAATAAATAAATAAATAAATAAATAAATAAATAAATAAAACAGAATAAAGAGTAAGAGGAACTTCTGTTTCTTAATGTCTAGGAACACTGGGGAGTAGCCAAGCGCCAAGTTTAAAGTCCTATTAACCTGAGAATAGCTCATTGCAAAAGAACCCAAGATTGTCATATGCAATGGTCTCACAGAGCAAGGCAGAGAGAGAACCCAATTGTTCCACTCCTTACATTGGAATTAGTTTCTTCTTGCTGCTGTAACAAGTTACTGCAAATTCAGTGGCTTAAAACAACACAATTTATTATCTTACAATCGTGGAGATCAGAAGTAAAAATTTGTAACTGTGGGCTAAAGTCAAGGTGTCAGTAAGGCTGATTCCTTCTGGAGACTTTCAGAAGAAGGTCTCTTTCTCTGTCTTTTCTAGAATCTAGAGGCTACCTTAACTCCAGCATTTCTTAGCTCCTTAGGCCACTGCCCAATAGTGGCATCTCTTCAACCTCTGCTGCTTGGTCACACCTTTTTCCCCCCTCTGTCTTGCCCCTCTCTTTTAAGGACCTTTGTGATTATAGCAGTCCACCCAGATAGTCCAGAATATTCTTCATTTGAAGATCCTTTAGATAATCACATGTGGAAAGTCCCTTTTGTGAAATATTCACATGGTGCAGGGATTATTAGGTATGCACATTTATTTCCGGTGTGAAAGGGGCACTATTCTACCATACCATCTGAAGTTCCAGACACGTATATTGGTATGTGAGCTGTCTTGGCTCATCCAGCCAATTTGAGCCTTCAAAAGACTGCAGCTTTAGACACCATCTGATAGCAAATACATTACAGATCATACATAAGGACTGTTGGGCTATGTACAATCTACAGAAATGTAAAATTTCGTATTAAATTTGTATTTTAAGCCTTGACTTGTGGTTGTTTGTTATACAGCAATAAATAACCATAATTCTATAATTGATAAGACCAGGATTTCCTAACAATGTATCCAGGAAAATCAAAGAGGCTGTATACTGGGTCAAGGTAAGTTGGGCTGGGAATAAAGAGGAGTGCTTCCTCGGGATTCTAAATACTGATACTTCATGCAGTCATTCCCAGTCACTGTGATAAAGGTTGCAGGGTTCCATAAGCCTGAGGATGTGGGGCAAAAGGAAGCACTGCATACACAAATTGCTAGCATGTATTCCAAGGAATTTGTTGTAATTTCAATAATGGAATACTATTGATGTGTACATAATAAATAAGTTTTTACAAAAAGAATGCCATTCTTATCTAAATGAACAGGTTATAATATCTTCCTTCTTGATATTTAAGTGGTTTTGTGGAGTGGGGTTGCATCAAAGATACAGACTATGGTTAATATGAAACATTGTAAATTCCCTGACAGACTCCTAATTGTTGTTCCATGTCTGTTTTGTTTTACTTTTTATGATAATGGTTGAATGTTACTCATATACCTAAGCATGGACTACATTTTCCAGCTCCCCTCGTATCATGTGATAAAAGCTGAGTTGGTACATGTCACTTCTGCATCTTGATTGTAATATATGGGTGCTCTTCTTTCCTTTCATTTTCCTTTTGTGCATGGAGATATGGATATGGAAGACAGTGTCCACGTGAATAGGAGAATATCTGGTGAAGAGATGAAAAGAGCTTGGGACACTAACAGTCTGTGAAATTTAGGTAATCCTCCAAATAGAGCCACTAACTTCCAGACTATGAAGTAAAAGGAAAAACAGCAATAACAATAACAAGAACCTTCTATCTTATTTAAGCCATTACATTTTATAATCAGTTTTTGTTGTTGTTGTTGTTATTAAGGTAAAAGCTAAGTAAGGTAAAAGCATAGTAGTTAAGATAAAAGCTAAGTTTACCATAACTACTATAAACCTGGAGGAAGATTTATTCTCACGATTACATACTCTTGGAGAAATAAAAAGTAAGACTTTTATTGCAAAAATGGTGACTGCATAAATCTTGTATTACAGCCTTGGTTAGCTAGTAAGCAAGAACAGCAATGAGATGACATTACATAAAAAGAACAATAGTTGTTTCTCCAGATGTGTGATTGTGATTGTATTAGTTCTGCATTGCTGTGTAAGAAGATACTCTAAAATGTAATAGCTTAACTGATAAATATTTCTTATCTCTCCATTTCAGTGTGTCAAAAATCAAGGCATAGCTTAGTGGGGCATTTCTGACTTAAAATCTCCTATATATTGTAGCAAGTTATTGACTAGCAATCAAGCATCTCAAGACTTGACTAGGACTGAAGGATTCACTTCTACGCTCACTCATGGCTTCCTTTGTTCCTCCTGGACTTTAGGGCTAAGGCATCACTGTCTCGCATGGGCCTCTGCATAGGACCGTTCACAGCAATGTGGCATATTGCTTCTCCCAACACTAGAGGTAGAAGAAAGGAGAAACAACAATACAGAATCTAATATCTTTACAGACATGACTTCAGAAGTGAAGTGTCATCACTTTGCTGTATTTTCTAGAAGCCAGTCAATAAGTTCATCCCATCTGCCACAGAAGAAGTTTCTATAGGGGAATCGATACCAGAAGACAGGGATCATGGCTGGCCATCTTAGAGGCTACCTTTCACCCACCAGAGAAAACAAGGTTTAGCAAACTCAAGGAAAATGTCTTTTTAGATAGAACTTGCTGACAAGCTTCTTTTTCATCTCTTTTGCAAATGTGCTTTTCCACCAGAGAGAATGCTGCATATCGTTACAGGGCTGCCTCAAGTATGCTTATAATCTCTTATTATTTTCTCAAGTAGTAAAGAATTTTCTAAAGTAGAAAAGAATTCTGATAGAGATGTTGATCATTTGTATGGTTATCCATTATGCTGATAATAAGGTAGTAAGGGTGACAGAGGCAGAAAAGCATTTTGATCTGGTAAAAGTATCAAAACATATTTTGAGTTTGTCAGATTGTTCTGATTAAAATATAAGAATATGTGAATCATTTCACAAATTACCTTGCTAGATCTACCTTGGACTGGAGCTGATAGGCCACTTAGGGATAGTCTAGCAAGGAAAACCATAAATTGGCTGGGCGCGGTGGCTCAAGCCTGTAATCCCAGCACTTTGGGAGGCCGAGACGGGCGGATCACGAGGTCAGGAGATTGAGACCATCCTGGCTAACACGGTGAAACCCCGTCTCTACTAAAAAATACAAAAAAACTAGCCGGGCGAGGTGGCGGGCGTCTGTAGTCCCAGCTACTCGGGAGGCTGAGGCAGGAGAATGGCGTAAACCCGGGAGGCAGAGCTTGCGGTGAGCTGAGATCCAGCCACTGCACTCCAGCCTGGGCGACAGAGCAAGACTCCGTCTCAAAAAA